>NC_058375.1:76887500-76987500 GCF_018350175.1 Felis catus | reverse complement strand
AGAGCCCTGGAATTTGATGTAGAATTGGGTATTTGTGACAAGAGCACTGGTTTTCCTGTAATAAGGAAAGCAAACCCAACCAGGAAAAGAGGCAGATGTGTTTCTTTGCAACATTGCAGGCATATGAAATTATACAGATCTCACTGAAAACTAGGAATGATACAACTTGAAAATTGAACCAAAATTATTTTTTATCAGTGAACAAAGTCCATTGTAAAGCACTGTATGTATTTTTTCAGATCTCTTTCTTTTCCTGAAGTCACATTTGTAGTTTCTGGTAGAGGGACATAATTGGGGAAAATTAAATACATAAAAAGATGAAATTTAAAAGTATAAAATTCTGCCTTTCTGATAAATTTTATGTTCCCTGTTTCCTTGATTTAAAGAGGACGTTCTAATATTACCCTTACAGGGGACACATTTTTATATACATGTTATTTTTGTTTAGAAATTGTGAGGTAGTGAAGAGTGAAAATGACCTTGGCTATTGTACTTACTTATTGATAGACATAATAGCCTTTTTATATCTGAATTCAAATGTCTTCTCTACTAATCATGCAACTTCCATACATTTCAAAGAGATTTGGGTTGCATGAAAACAGGAGGCTGGAGCTTCCTACGTGCCCCCGTGTTTGTGTTCATACAGAATATTTATGCAATATTCCAACTTGGCTATAATCTATAATTCCTGGCTATTATTTCAGTTGCAACTATAATTTTTAGATTAATGGTTATAATTTTGGTAGGGAATACATGAAAAGTTATATGTTCATGCTTGAAAGGAGGATCATTAAATATTCATTATTACCACTCAAATTAGTTGTCATGCTCTATAAAACAGTTACCCGTTATCATTTCACTAGTTTAGATTCTGCAGTAAGTGAACAGCAATATATGGCTCATATCAGTAGAGGAATTTTTGTTGGGGAACAGAGAGAGAAATGATTTTAAAACACATTTGACATATTTATGTTGACAAATTATATAAAGAATTACTGCTTTGTCAATAAATATGTTTGTATGTTAGAATAGGATTGTGGCTGGATTTACTTCTAGCTGTTTAATTACTCTATGATTGTGAAAAAATAGTGCTTCTTCAAATGGTTATAAGGGGAAAAAATTAAAATACAAAGGTTGGGATATTTTAGTATTTTGCAGATGCTTAAACTTGCCATAAAAAAAGCACTTTTCATTTTTGTAAGCAGGCATTGAAATCTTGCTTTTTCAGCAAAGCTAGATTGTATAGTTTGTTACTTTTCTCTATCTGGTAACAAATCTATTCTTAAAAAAAGAAAAAAGTAAAACAAGAGATCGATTTTTATAAATGTGGTGGGGGAGCATATGTGGAGATGTCTCCTTAGCCTGTTTTAGAAGCATGTAAAGTGAAAATAAAAATAAATCCATTTTAGTGTAAAAATATTTTGCTTTTTGTTTCCACATACCTTGATATGCCTATTCAGTTATGCGAAGACATTGGGGATAGCCAGATGCTTTTTTTTTTTTTTTGATCACATATAGGGATCATTCCATACTCCTCAGTAATTTAAATTGTTTTTGTTTTCCATAGAACACCCCCCATAAATTTGATTCTGATTGCATGTAACTTTAGAACGTTCTGTCTTTAAAGAGTCAAATTGTAGCTGATGAACACATTTTGCATTTTTCCACATTGCATCTGGACTCTTCATAATGATGGTTTATTTTATTTTATTTTTTCTGCACAGAGGAGAGAAAAAAATATATAGGTCTATGAATCAATCTAGATAATGGGGAAGGCTGAATGTAATAAATAATACAGTAACAACCCTAAACTAATGAGCTGTTGCTAAGGTACATTTCATAGGCTCATCCTCTATATAAAAAGTCACTAATAACCCCTTGGTGTAATCAGATGATAAAGCTTTGCCATAAGGCAACACCTGTGCAATTAGAACTGCAGATTCTTTTGCACGTTTCATTAATTTCAGGATTTTGTAAAGGCACAATGACTACACTAATAATCTAGTCTACTTGACTCCATGTCTACCGGAAACAAAGTGTCTAATTAGATAAAGGTAATTAATTAGAGATAAATGGAGCTAATCAGGCTCAGTTAACACTAATTCTCTGAATTAAGACATTTTGGGACACCTACTATCCCGCTGATTTTGATATTTTGCATTAAAAATAGGTTTTAGAGGAGTCAGAAAATACTGGCATTTGAGAATTGAGCAGTCTTTTGATGGCATATTTAGGCATCTGAAGCTAAAGGAGAGCTTTCTTTCATATTGTGCTATTTCACCACCTTTCTCTTGCAGCTTAAAGAATTCACTTTGTAGTTATTCCAATCCGTGCTAGTCTCCATATAAATTTTAATAGCTTTTGCTATCATTTTTATTATCTGTCTAGCCCACCAATGGAAGAAAATCACAAGTTGTTCTCTCTTAAATAAAGAATTAACATGTTACATTAAGGAAATGTCAAGACTCATCAGCCTATATCCTAAAATTCTGGTCCTTTAAAGAGAACAAACACCTATAATTCTGATTCTTTTAAAGAGAACAAACCTCTGCTTTGCAGTGTTGGACTGAAAATTTAGTGGTGTGGGGGAAAGCTTTGAAGTCAGAAGACTTGAATTCAAATTTCCACTCTTTCTTAGTAAATGAGTGATCTTAGAAAAATGCTTAACTTCTCTGAGTTCCTTTGATTATGAAATGGAAATGATAGTGATGCTAACTTTACAGGGTGGTTGTGAACATTGAGTGAGGCAACTCTGTAAATATTGGTTATTAGTACCTGTTCGTAATTGGGATTGAACACATAACCTAGCACCATATCTTGCTTGAACTACAAGATTAAGTATCAAAAATGTTCCATTTTTATCTCAACCCCATGATAATTTTGGCGCTACATTTATATATGTAGCAAGGGAGAGACTAAGAATTTTCTCCCAAATAGTCAAATCAGAAAAAAAATCCTGCAAATTCTTCACTTGGAGAATGTGAATTTATCTGCCTTGGTTTTCTACACTGCTATAATTAGCCCTCTTGGCAAGTTGTTCCACAGTCCATAAGGAATGGATCGTTTGCCCCAGAATTGAAATCTTGGGAAGTAGCTTAATATGAAGTAGACATTGAAATCTTTCTTTTATAATTTCTGTAGGATATACCTCTTCCTCTTTCTGTTCTCTGTTCTAACTTATCTGGACTACACCTAGATTATCTAATGATCTCTCAGCTAATATCCTTGTTTTTATTTCTTTTCTCCTGTAATTCAGTGTCCCCAACTTAACCTTCCTCACCCAACACTTTCCTCATTCTCTGTCCTGTCAAGAACATAAGACTTGTTAAATGAAGACTATCAAATAGGCAATGAGAGCATCTGTGTCTGGTCCACACTATTTATCCAGCCTATCTCCTGCCCTCCCCTGCCAGTGCCTTTTATTCCAGGCAAGCCCGCCTTACTGTTCTTCACCACACTCATCTCTCCTTTAATGCTCTCCCCCTCCCCCAATATGACAGCCACTCTCATCTTCTTTAAAAACTTATTTTAAATCCTGTACTTCCCCTGAGGTCTGCCTTGACAACTCTGGCCTACCAAGAGCCTTCTCATCTCTGAAGACCCACACCAGCTCTTGGTGGCACCACACTGATGGGATGCCTGAGGTCAGGAACCATAGCCTAGTCTTCCTGTGTGCAAGGCAAACCTTGCTCACCATCCTCTTCCCCCAGACCTTGGCCTTCACATTCATCTGGGGCACCCACAACTATATGACACGTGTGTAACTAATCTGTGAGGTGGGGCTTGGTCTGGTCCTTGGTAGTCAGGTCTAATGACTTCTGTAGTAACCCTGGGCCTCTTTACCCACTGGGGCTGGATTCAACCCTGGGTTGAGACTTCATGTTTAGAGACCATATTACCTTGATGAGACTGCTGTATTTCCTGAGGCTTTGTTTCTGACTTGCAGGGTATTAGGCTTTTATGACATGCAGTGAGGGAATGTCAGGAAGTGACCATTAGTCTTTCGTGACAGAATGTTTAGCAAGCAATGATATACCATTCGGCAAACAATTCAGAAAGGTCTGAGCAACATGGGCTGAATTACCCTTCATTAGAGACCTTTAATGAAGTGTTTTTGGTAAATGCTGTCTATGGGAGGTTTTCCTGGAGAGTCCCTACCAGAGAAATTGAAACTTGTATGCATTAGATGTCCAGGTTGACTGATTGTGATTGTTGCAAAAGTGTCCTCAGTTTCTTCCTTTTATATATGTTTCCTTCCTTGTCTCTACGCCCTTTACTAGCACCCTCCCAACACTGACTCTGAGTTTGGCTGTGTGATTTGCTTTGCCATTGAGATAGTAGCAAACATATGACGGAGACTTAAGAAGAACTTGGGTATCAGAGCTTGCTCTCTGGCTGCTTTTGGAACCTTGAGCAGCCCTGTGGATGAGCCCAGGCTAGCTTCCTTGATTGTGACAGACATGTGGTCCAGTATCCCCCTTTCCCCAGACAATAGTCAGCTAACCCCAGAAGTCAAGTGGCCTAACTGACCAGCAGCTAATGACAGAAGCACATGTGGGTCCAGGTGAGAACAGTAGAGTGATACACTAATTTAGAATTGAACTAAATAGTTACTGAATTATACCTTACGTTTTGGGGCTATTCAATATCCAGCAATAGATTACCAATACGTTGGTGTAGGCTATCTATTTCACTGCTTAAACTTAGAAGAAATCCAGAAGACATCAAATGTTTGGTCTCTAATCTTGGATGATATTTAAGTAGAAAAGTGATGGTACCTTCGAGAGAAATAAATAAGGAAGTCTGTTCAGCCTTGGGAAATAAAACCAGTTAAGTTTTTGTAATTTTGTGTTGGTACAGATCAAAGTGTGAGAACTTCTAGAGAGGTGATAGGATGGAGTTAAAGATCTATATATAGGGGGTAGCTGAAGTTGTGGAATAGGATGAGAATGTAGATAAAGACTGGTGACAAAACTCAGTGGGATTCCCTCTTTTCATGGCCTTTTAGAAAAAGAGGCAAGGGACAGAAGAAGGGACAGAAGGGCAGGGGGCAGAGGATCATGTAGGAGAGCTCAGACTGGGGAAAACTGCAAGAAGAATCCAGTGGTCAGCAGAGCTGATTGCTAGAAAAGGCAAGCATGACAGTAATAATGACTAATAATTGAAGTGCAACTTGTAGTTTACAAAGTCCACATAACAGCTTATTTCAATCTAGCATTATAGATAGAGTCAGGGTTATTATTGTGGTCATTTTGTACATGACAAAATGGGCACAGAGCCAGCAAGTACTTTATAAATATTACCCATTGGATAAGATGGCAAATTCCAAATGTCTTAAAATGGGTTCTATTTTTACTTACAGGAGACCACTAGAAGTGTGATTGAATCTGGCAAGAGGAAAGTCAGCAGCAGCCTTTAAAGAGGCAGTTTCAGGAGAGCTAGGGGTAGGGAGGGTGGTAGTTGGGTAGGAGCAAGACTACATGGAGATAATATAAAGGACGTAGGAGGTAAGGAACAGAACACTGTTGAGTGGCAGGAGAATGACTTGATAAGACCTGGAGGGGACACCAGTTTTGAAAGGAGGGTAAGGGTGACCAAAGCAAGTTTGTAGATAGGAGGGAGAGGGAGAAGTGGAACATGAAAGCAAGAGAGAAAATAAAAGGAGAATAAAAATGAAATAAAAAATAAAGAGAAAATAAATATATGAGAAAAAAAATTGAAAAGCAATTCCTGAAGGTATAGATGCCAGTATCTAGAGCACAGGTGAAGAAAGGGCTTAGGCTTGAGATGGATAGAGAGGCAGGTGGGAAGGGAAAAAGGAGAGAAATGACAGCAAGAGATTTTGAGCTAGAGAGGAAGGAAAGTAAGTTAGTTCACACCAGAATCTTCAAATTCTGTGATCATTTTCACTCTAAGACGACCAGTTTGCTATCTCAGGAAATGCCTGGCATGGATCTACCTCTATAATGACACAATTCAAAAGATTCCTGGAACTGCCTTCATAAAGCATGTTGTCCTTCCTGGGCAGAGGTATTTAATTTTGTGATGGGAAAAAACATTCTTGGGATAAGGACCCTGTGTGACTATTTTGTGTGTGTGTGCACACACACACATTCACACGCGCACACACACACAACACACACACACACACACACACACACACACACACACACACTAGGCAAGAAGAAGTACTCTGGGCAAGAGATTAGAAGCCTGGGACCTGGGAGATTGGCTCCAGGGAGCAAGGGGCACCAAAATCAAAATAGTTATTCACTGCTTTGCCTGGAATGCAGGGTTGTCCTGAGAGGTGGAGCAGATGCCCTCTTGCATGGAGGAGATCCTGATTAAAAAGTAGGTCCTTCTTACCTAGTTCTGGAAATCTACCATCAGGACTTCGTTCCAGTGACTCAAGGCTTCTGCTTACTGCTTCAAGACAGGTATTTCTGCGAGGAGAAATCCACTAAAGCTCAAGGTTTATTAGAATTTTCCTGAGAGCAAGTTTCATTAGATGATGAAGATGAGGACTGATGGGGAAGAACTTGCCTCTGGATGCAAACAGAATATAGAAAGAGAACAGAAATCACCAAGTCTTCTACATTCCTCACATCCTACTGCTCATACAAAAACTGCATGCTCCTCACTTTCTCTCATCTTAATCCCCACCTCCAGCATGATCAACTACTCTCTCAAGGTGCCTGGTACCTTGGTACCTTGGTACATTGGTGCTTAATAAATATGTGAATGAATGAATGAATGAATGAATGAATGAACAGCTCCTAACTGGCCTCTCCTTCCAAGTTTGGTCCCCTGCAACCCATTCATCAGCACGCTGCCTTCCTAATGATCCTTCTAAAGCCCTATTTGATCTATTTAAAGTCCTTCATGGCACCTCATTACAGGATCAATTTGGAACTGCTTAGCTTGGAGTACGAGGCTCTTCATGATCCAGTTCCTACAGCCCCTTCCCAATCTGGCATCTCAGAAACCCCATGTGTGCAGGAACCATTGATAAACACCTCCAGACTTGATGCAACTGTATTGAGCTACTTCTAGGTCCATGATCACCTGAGATATTTCACTGTACTTTGCCTGGGTTATTTTTTCTTGGAACACTTTCTACCCCATCCCATGTCCAACTGGTAAATATCTACCTGTATTTTTAGGCTAAATAGTTCCTGTTCAATGAAACGTCCATGAGCTCCTAAGTTGAGGTATCAATCTCTTATACTTGCCCTTCTTGAATCTAGCTCTGTTACAGCACCTGTTACAACTGAATAGCATTTACTTATGGACAGGAGTGTCTCCCTACCAGGTGATCATGTCTCTGGAAAGCAAGACCACTTACATCTTATTTGTCATTGTATCTTCAAACCAGACATCTATTATTCTCTTAAATGTTTCATTGAGAATTTACGTTGAGACTGCTTAAGGCCAAGTTTCCTTTCTTCTCCCTTTTCCAATAATTGTCCTGATATAGCATTATCTCAATTACTTTCTTTGTAAAACAAGAGCATAACTGTGGGTCTTTTTCAAGAGTGCCTAGTAAACATCTGGCCCCAGAGTGAAAGCCCACAGGGGGCCCTTCAGTTCCACCTCTGTCTCTGGAAGTGCCCTTCAACCCCATATCTAGTGCCTCAGAGAGTACAGCAGGCACCTGCATCCTCCCCGCTACAGGGACTGTTGGCCAGGAGGTAGCTTTTGTTTCTCTCATGAGTGTGTTCTGATTTTTATCTGGATCTGGCTTTGGAGGGGCAGGCAGGTGAGGTCCACTGGAAAGATACACAGTAGCTGTGAGGATCCCACCCACAACATAATTTCTGCTTCCCCTTGTCTTGGAGGCTTCTTTTGGCTGTTTTCCTGAGATACTTTCAGGTGAGCTTACTTGTGGTGTAAATTTGGTCTGTTATCTGGTCCACAATCCAGTGAGTTTACAGACACAACTTTTTTCTAAAGCTGCCCAGCAAGGTGTCCCCAGAATAGAAACTATCCTTAGAGACAGCGGTAAGTTTTTCATTCTCCTCTAGGTTTCCTGAGAAGCCAGTAGTCTAGCTTTGGTGTAACCTGAATATTCCTTTGCCTCTTTAGGAAGCCTACTCACTCTCCACATTATTCATAGAGGTAGAATCAGCCTTTCAAATGGAAAATTGAAGTAGAACAAATAACAGGGGGAGTGGATGAATGCTGGCAAAACCATTGCTTTCAGCCTTGGAAGATCACATTCTGAATTCTGTGCCACCAGATAGCTTAATCCTTCTTATACCTGTGAGTGAAGTTACTGAAGGGGACAGATTCATGGCTACCTAATCAAACTGTGTGATAGGAGCCAAAGTCACTGCTTCCTGGATGATTTCTACAGAACCCAGTTCTTTCATCCTAGTCTAGTACAGACCTCTACTCCAATGAACAGCATTGGTGTGGACTGACATCAAGGGTGAAGTTATAAAGGCCAGAAAATGCCTGAATCTTGAAAGCTGCCGAGGCAACTGAGTCAAGGCTCCAAACAGTGGATTTGGACTCATGTGACCTTTTGATTTTAATTTTTTTTGTCTTGTCCTGTCTATTATTGTAGAGGACTTATGATTTAGTTGTCTCCTTTAATTTAGTGAATTTTCCTATCAAGCTATTAGTTATTTAACAAACCAAAAAATGGCAGGAACAAAGGACTGATTTGAAATATTTCTTCCCAGGAAAAATATATTCTTTTTCTAGCACACTGAAAGAGTTTGCATAAATGCCCTTCTTATAGGCCAGCTGAGCAAGGGAGAGCATTGTTGTGAGAGAAATTTAACTGCATTGCCGTTGCCAAATATTTAATACTTTAAAGAGGAAGTTCTAAAATTTAATAGTTGATTTTATTATTACTCTTTGGATATAATTAACTAGGGATGCACTTTAAACTGCTTTATTCTGGCTATTGAAATGGATTTTATGGTTTACACTGGGGAAAAAAAATTCTGTCAGACCATGGGCCTCTCCCTTGGTGCACATTATTAGAGTCTTTTTAGAGACAAGCAAGCAATTTTGCTGTCATTGGTCTTGTTCAAATAGAGTATGTTTATCTATGCAATACTCTTGGGAAAGGGTGTCAGAAAAGGATCACCAGTTAGCAGCTGACATAGCTCCTACACACATGTCGAAAAAGCTCCTCAAATAGCAAATGAACACATATATTTCATTTTTTATGTGGCTGATAAAATGTTATATCATTAAGTCAAAAGAACATATTTGTTCCATCCAACTTGAGTTTAGAACTAGCTCTCACTTCTAATACAAATGAGGGCCCTGCGGCTCCACAGAGCGTGCTCTGCAGAAACCAAACAGCCGTTCAGGACTTGAGGGAAAGCAGGTCTCTACACATTGAATATCAACTCTTTAATGGGCTGTTGGCATATTCTTGATCTGTTCCCAGATATTTAAATGCCAAGTGGGCTTCAGAGAAATCTAAGTCTTTCTGAATGTTTAGTTTAACCTGTGTATTATTTTATCTCAGATACCAATTTCTCATCTCTTTGCTCTACCAAATCAAAGCATCCATTTACTCATTTATTCCATAAATAAATACTGAACAATAAACAACAAATATGCAGCAAGTACTAACCTGGGCTTTTGCCAAACTGGGCTTTTGCAAAAAAAAAAAAAAAATGTACAAAACAAAGTGCTTGCCTTCAAGGAACTTACAACCTGGTGAGGATGATAAATGAACAGGCAGAAAATCTAATCACAAATCAGAAATGCTGTGAAGAGGGGCGCCTGGCTGGCTCAGTGGGTAGAGCACATGACTCTTGATCTCTGGGTCCTGAGTTGGAGCTCCATGCTGGGCGTAGAGATCACTTAAGGAAATTAAAACAAAAAAAGTGCTATGAAGAAAGAGATTTAGTGCTGAAGTGAGAGCACTGAGGCCTCTGTTTTCTCATGTGTCAACTGTAAATAGTGAGACCTACTTTACAGAATTTAGGGATTAAATGAAACAAAACAATGTAGATAACATTTCTTAATGCAGTGTTCAGTAGAAGGCAAGAGATCAGTCAAATAGTCGAATACATAGATAAGATCCATGGTGTATGTGCTGGAAGGATACACAGCTGCAGGGCTGAAATTCAGCCTTCACATTTTGAAGTGATGTCACAGAGAATAGGGACTAGTCATTCTTGCCATTTATTTGTGAGCATAAGCATGCCAGTTTACTAGTTAGTTTCTCCTAAAGTATTCACCTGATGTTTTGCTTATAAATTCTTCCATCTCCTTTGAATGGCATAGCTGTCCTTGGGACCTTTTCAAGGAACCTCTCACAGTGGAAACTCTCCTCCCCACTTCAATGGTTTTGAAAGTTTGGATTCTACTGTAAAGCATCTGGGTCCTAGGGTTCTTTTTCATCTCTTGAGACCTAGGGAAATCCTGGATCTGGGACATCCCACTTACTAGAGATGTAATAAACACTTGCTATGTGCCCAAATTTAATTTAATCCTTAAACGGTTTTGTGAGGTGGGTGTTGTCAACTTGCATTTTTTAAGCGTGAAGAAACAGAAGCTCAAGGAGGTTAAGTAGCTCACCCAGGGTTATACAATTAAAAAGAGACCTTGAATTTGTACTTATCTCAGGGCACTTGGGTGGCTCAGTCAGTTAGGCATCCAACTTCGGCTCAGGTCATGATCTTGTGGTTCATGGGTTCTAGCCCTGTGTTGGGCCGTGTGCTGACAGCTGGAGCCTAGAGTCTGCTTCAGGTAATGTGTCTCTGTCTCTCTCTGCCCCTCCCCTGCTCATGCTCTGACACACACACACACACACACACACACACTCTCTCTCTCTCTCTCTCTCTCTCTCAAAAATAAATAAACATTAAAAAAAATTGTACTCATCTCGATTATTTTATTGACCCATCTGTTGAGTACCTGCTATGTTCCAGGCCTATCCTGCGGTAGGTAAGTGGTGATGATATACCATTAAAAGAGAGGCAGACAGTTAAATAAGGAACGAGAAGTGTGAGGATGCTGTGAAGGAGGGACACAGAGGAGAGTGGAAAACATGACAGGGGACCTATAGTTGGAAGCTTCTGTGAGGATTACCACTGAGATCCAGAAGGAGAGGTGAGTAAAAGAGTGGGGTGTCTGTGGTCATTGTCTGGAGAAGAGGCTGTCCTAGACAGATGGAACAGCATGTCCAAAAGACCTGAGGCAGAAAAGAACATGGTGTGTCTTCAAGAAACTGCAAAAAGGCAGTTGTGCCTGGAATTTAAAGACCAAGGGGGATTGACATTAAGACAAGATGTTGAGAAAGGTTATGAGCCAAATCACATAGGACCTAGTTGGCTTTGTTAGGGATATGGATTTTATCCTAATCTCAATAAGAAGTCATTAAAGGACTTTAAGCTGGGAAATGATTTAATCACATTTGAATTTTTTTTTTTTAAGATACTGCTGACTACTTGAGAATGGAGTGGGAAGAGGGACAACTGAGGAAGCAGGAAGACGAATCAGAAGGCTATCACGATAGTCTAGATAGTAAATAATGGAGGTTTGAATCAGGATGGTGGTGGAGGGGATGGAGAGAAGTGAATGTATTCTAGAGATATTTAGGAGGCAAACTTTTTGATTAAATCATTTGGAATGCTTTCACTTGCAATAGAATACTGAGTAATAGAAACTAACTTGAAAAGTAGTGGGGAGGGGTGCTTGGGTGGCTCAGTTGGTTAAGCATCTGACTCTTAATCTCAGCTCAGGTCACGATCTCATGGTTCGTGAGATTGAGCCCTGCATTTGGTCTTGCACTGATAGTGCGGAACTTGCTTGGGATTCTCTCTCTCTACCCCTTTCCCACTCATGTTCGTGTGCGCTCTGTCTCTCAAAATAAATAAATAAACTTAAAATAATTTTAAAGAGGTAGAGGGAATATATTGGTTTGTGTAACTGCACTATGTGGAAATAGGGCTGGGTTCAGGTAAAGCTCAATGAAGTCTCTAGGGGACTGGTTTCTGTTGGACTGTTTTACCTTCTGCCATATATGCTTTGTCAAAAGTGAACTACTATCATGCTCTCAGGGTGGCTGCCAGTGTCTCCAAGACTGTTCTTTCTTTATATCCTGTTTTAAAAAGAGAGTATCTTCAGTACAGTGTTATCAGCAAAAGCCTCAAGTCTCACTCTGATTGGACTACCTTAAGTCTCATGCCCATTTGTGAACCAGTTATTGAGGCTAGGAAGATAGAACATTCTGAACGACTAAACCTAAGCCGTAAGCTTTGAAACTAGAGCTGGAGGGTCAGCCTTCCTTGAAACCACATGGTTCACCAATGGAAATGGATATTGTTGAGAAAGGATGAGGGCGGAATATATGCTGGACCCAGCAAAAGTCTTCTCTGTTAATGGATTATAAGCCAGGGTTTAGGGAGACATGGGTCCAAGGTGGTCTCTTCTGGTGGTTTTGCTCATGGAGGTGGGGAGCAAGAGAAGCAGGCATATGGAAGAAATTGAAGAGTTCGGCTGTGTTTGCAGGGCCCGTGAGACATCCAAAGGGGAATGTCAGCTAGGCAGTTGGATGTTCCAGCCTGAAGCTTAGAGGTCTTGGCTGAAGCCAGAGATTTGTGTGTTGTTGACTTACCTGATCCCAAAACTTGTGCTTTTAATCAGAAATATTTTATATTATTTTTACATTATTTTGTATTATTTTTACATATTTTACATTATTTTTAAGTCTCTTCAATTGTCACAGTAACTTTCGGTGGCCAGGGAGCATTTAATCACAAAATGGTTATATATATCTCATATATTCTTTTAATGCTTCCAACTGTTGCTTTCCTATTTTATAGATGGGAAAACTGAGGCATAAAAAGGTCACATCTAAGCTCATAGAGCTAATGAAGAGTGGCACTGGGATTTGAACCAAGAAAATCTGACTCCAGACCTCATTCTTAATCCCTGTTCGTACTAAGGTGGCTAAGGTGGTCACAGAATCAGTTTCTTACACAGAGCATAATGGTTGCTCTGATTAATTTTCAGTTCTCCCTGGGATGCTGGTCTTTGGGTCTGAACCGCTTTTGAGACAGCACAGCCCTAGAGGTGAGCATTCCTGTTTGTAGTGATCATATTGGACATCAGCGTGGCAAGTGGGGAAAAGAACTGTCATAGCTGGAGACATGAAACAGCTGAGCAAACCAAATGACACAGGCAACCACAAGTGGTTTTAGTACGTCTACAAGCTTCACTGGCCCCATTCTTGGTAAATCCTCATCTTTCTTAAGCCGCTTTTGACAACATGGCAGAGCTGGGAAAGGCTGGTGAGGGTGTTTACTTCTATGACTTTTTCCTTAAGCAAAGGAGTCCAAATGAGGACAAATACTAATTGTCCCCATTAGTATGGATAATTAAGAGCTAAGGATAAACCCTCTTTTGTTAAAATACTTTTTTTCCACTGAAGTATAATATCCATAGCTTTTTCTTCCCCTCAATGAATGATATAAACAAGCAGGGGGAAAACAACCCTACACCATATATTAAATAAGCAAACCTCTGAACTACCCACATTATTTAGTAAAAGGATTTTTTTCCCCCTGAATCAGATGTTGATTATAATGGTCAAAATAATCCTTGGCACTGTCTCTAAGCTTGCTCATTATCATTCAATATGTTCAACAGAATTATTAAATTTAAAATAATATGGTGCACCTGGTTGAGATGACAGTGAGAGATTTGGCTTACTGTCTCTTCGTTAAGGATGAATTCAGCCCAAGGGTGTACTATGAACTTGGCAAATAGCATTATAATAGTGAGAGAATATTGCCTATTGGGTAGCAGGAGTTGATGATTAAATTTAAGTGTGTACTGTCCACATAAAACAAATAATGCTCTTTTTTTTTTTTAACTTTTACTGTGAACATTCATCACTGGTGCCGAAGATGCACAGTTGCTAATTATTGTGTTTTTAACTTGTAATATACTGTAAATTTTGTATAATACTACTGTGACCTTATACAGAATAGAAAAGATGACAGGAGGCCTATAATTATTGTATGGGAAAGAAATGCCTATAATTATCTACTATTTTTAGGACCGGCATGCATGGCCTCTTAATTTACATAAGCTTTAGACATTCACACATTTTCTGTCTTTGCTTGTGGATGATAAATTTTGCTCAAATGAAATCAGAAGACATACTGTTAGATGAGGAGTTAGCCAACTGGGAGCTTGATTACAATGAACAACACAAGCTTTGGTGCCAGCTAAAAAGGGAGCATTTATTTGGATGGGATTTATTTAAGGCAAGATTCAAAACATTTAAAAAAAAACCCTCCATATTACTATATTGGGGCCTGATAACGTGTGATTATTTTTTAGAGAATTGGTTAGATTATCTTGTGGAAAAGCATTAACCTAACAAAGAGAAAACCTCTAGGATATTTATCACATGGAGGGTGATTATGACAGCATGTTCTTATTAGAGATGAATATTTTGTGCTCATTAAGGTTACCCCCTTGAGTGCTCAAAGATGCAAAGTGCATTGTAGTGAAGTACTATAGTTCTATTGTCCTGTGAGCACTTTCTGTTGGCTGGGGGGTTTTATTCCAAATTAAGGAGCTTTTCTAAAAGACCCAGCCCTGGCAGGGCCTCTGTCAGAGCCGCTGGGCAAATCAAAGAGACTGGGAGATTTTTAATTCAAACACTCCAGGTATATATCTACAAGAATCAAGAGTGATATCAAGAACCCTCTGGTCTCCTAGTATGGGATAGCAGGTGGGAAGGGCATGGATTGACTTGGTCCCTGAAGAGCCTACAGGTGAGCCCCACTTAAAGGAAATGCAATACACAAGATTCTAAACTGAAACTATAGGCAAACTTAAACTCTCCACTTTATAGAAGGGTCACTATAAAAATAGTTAAAAGTGACTTCCCCAAAGGTAGTACGTTTTTCTGAAGCAAATTATATATGACTGTTTTTGTTTTGCTTTTTAGAAAATGATTATTACTTTTTAAAAATGTTTATTTTTGAGAGAGAGAGAGCACAAGCAGGGGAAGGGCAGAGAGAGAGGGAGACACAGAATCTGAAGCAGGCTCCAGGCTCTGAGCTGTCAGCACAGAGGCTGACATGGGGCTCAAACCCACTAACCGTGAGATCATGACCTGAGCTGAAGTTGAATGCTTAACTGACTGAGGCATCCAGGTGCCCTGTGAAAGTGGTCATTAGTTTTATTAGCTTACTGGAAATTACACATAGGCAATTACAATTTAAAAGGTTATATACAAGAAAAAAAAAAAAGGTTACATACAACTGTTGAAAGATACTCAAAGAAAAACATAACTTAACCCAGCCCCACTCTTCCCCCATATTTTTAAATCTAAGGCATGACATCTAACATACTTAAAATCTAAAGCAAGTTAAGAGTTTTGGTTGGTTTGTTGGTTTACCGGGATTTTTAATGACCACGTGATGGATAATTCTAAATGACCAGGAGATGGCAGGATGTTTAGATATACATAGTGTCCAAGGGCTCAGAACCCATACACCCCTGGACTAGTCAAATCTTTGGTTTTTGCAATATTTGTCTTTAAAAAATAAGGACACTTAAAAACATAATCACAGTACTATTGTTGTATCTAAAAATACTTGACAATTCCTTAGAAGCATCATCTATCAAGGCAGAGTTCAGATCTCATGTCTCTAGTTGTCTTGTAGTTTTTCTGCATTTGGTTTGTTATTTGTTTTTGCTTTTTACATTTCATTTGTTTGAATCAGGATCCAAAGAAGGTTCACCTATTGCTCTGGTAATATATCTCTTGAGTCTGTTAATCTATCAGCTTCTCTTTCCACTTTTTTTTTTTTCTCCCTTGTAATTTATTTGTTATAGAAATCTGTTCATTTGTGCTGGCAAGTTTCTCATATGCTGACATTATTAATTGAATCCTTGTATCCATTTGCCATATTCCCCTGTCCCCTGTATTTCTTGTTAGACATTGGTTAGGTCTAAAAGTTCATTTAAATTCAGATCTGGATTTTTGACAAGACTGTTTCATGGGTAGTGTTGTGTTCTTTTATCAGGAGGCCCATAATGTCTCTCTTTTTTGTGATGTTAGCAACTGTTGACTATCATAGCTTAAATCCATTATTTTATTGAGAATTACAAAATGTGATAATTCTATCATTTCATTTCCGTGTTTAATCTAAATTACTTCTATAGTTTCATTAACTGTTTGGTTACCTAGAGTATGACTGCTTTGACCAAAATTCCATTTGCAGATGTCTGTTTCTTTTGGTAAAATACTTTGTATTTTTGTAGATATAGAAATCTTCATGGGTTTTCAGTCAGTTGTTGGAGTATAGAGATACTTGGTGAGTAGGTCCCTTGCACACACTCAGACATTCATATATTTGCCTTGGGGACAATGCATCTTTTGGGGGCGGGAATAATGTATCTTAACCCCCTTCAAACTTAACTTACCATCCTTTCCACTTTTGAAATGGCAGAAATTATTCTCTGACCCTTCATGCCCACCTATCTCCTCTATTGGACATAGGCAACTTGAGGGCAAGGTCTCTGATTCTTAATTTTTTAAATCCTTCCTACCCAATGCAATTCTTGACACATAGTAACTGCTCAATAAATGTATGTTCTTCTGAAAGAATAAATGAGTAGTGAAGCCTTAGGGAAAACAATGTTAGTGCCATGCTGTTGGGATCATCATCAGTGTGACTTGGTAGAAAGTACAGTAGTCTAGGACTTAGCTGGACTTAGGCTCAAGTCAAAAGTCTTCTACTTTTTGTTTTCAGTCAAAATGATCCCAGTTTCTAATCTATAAAATAGCACTCTCCCAAGGTTACTGTTAGGATTAGCAATTCAGTAGGGATCTGTGGTTGGCAGCCAGAGATCAGCATGACAGGTGCCTACTCTTTACTCTCTATGAGCCTGTAAAGTCACCTGTAAAATGAGAATAACAATAACTACCTCTCAGGATTCTGGTAAGAATTCATGTGTGTGTTTTTTTTTTAATTTTTTTTTTTAACATTTATTTATTTTTGAGACAGAGAGAGACAGAGCATGAACGGGGGAGGGTCAGAGAGAGAGGGAGACACAGAATCTGAAACAGGCTCCAGGCTCTGAGCTGTCAGCACAGAGCCCAACGCGGGGCTTGAACTCATGGACCGGGAGATCATGACCTGAGCCAAAGTCGGATGCTCAACCGACTGAGCCACCCAGGCACCCCAGAATTCATGTGTGTTAAGTAAACCTTCAAAAATAGTTTGTGTTAATTATATGGAGAATTATTTTTGGAAGTCTTTGGAACTGTGTTCACAATGCTTTAAAAGTGATTAAAAGATGGAGTTATTGATTTAGTGTTCACCAGCTGAGGCTTGTTACTGTTAGAAAGCCAGCCTGGTTTGACTTGCTTTCCCTGGCCCTGGTATGGCTGAGGGCTGGCTAGAGGAAAAGCCCTGGATAACAGATATTCTGGCAGGGAGAACATTAACACCCACTCTTGAGCCAGGAGGTAGGTGTTAATGTCTCTAGCTGGATTCCTAGTGGCAGAGATATTTAACACCTTCCTGGGATCCAGGAACAAGGCACCCTCTCTTTAAATCTAACTTGGCAGGTAAAAGGAAGAGAGCATTTCCAGTTGAGCTGCTGACAAAGTACAGAAAGCTCTGTGCCACAAACACAGAAGCCAGTTATCAGAGGACAAACCCTAAGTGGAGAGGGGGCTTCCTTAACTGAGTTGTTTGGAGAGGGACTCTGGTGGACTTGCCCCAACAAACCTCACCAGTGTGGGGATTTTAGAAAAATAGTGGCTCTAGGACAGGATAAGGATGCATGACATTCAGGACACATTGGAAATCCACATCTGGATGCAGCCTGAAGTACGATACTGTAACAAGCATGGCTGTTTGAGTGATTCTGCTTCCCAGAGGACCAAGGTGTAAATGCAGGAACTCAGTGGAACCAATTCCTCAGGAGAAAGAATGGGAAGTAATGTGCTCAACCGAGTCACCCTTTGAAGGTGAACCCAACTAGCTTGGGGTCAATTTGGAGACTACTATGGCTGTCTTAGCCACAAAGTTCATGGTGGAAGTCTGGCAACTCCAAGAACTAATAAAAACTCCTTCTTTATCAGGGTTTGACTGACAGCAGTGGTGAATTTTGACTTAGACTGAGCTTGAAATGTGCTTGTTTTCTCTCCAAAGCTGAGACCCATTTGCACAACAAGCAAAAAGACAAGGTAAACAACTTCTGTTTAGACTTTCCAAGGTCTGCTTCCCTGGATGACTTTGCAAGAACTCTGTGACACCACCTCACCCTGGAGTGAACCCAAACACTGGGGATCTTTTCAACATCCAAAAAGGGTCACTTCTTTGAAATGTGATGACTCCCTAGAATGACTTTCTCATTTAAATTACGTGGATATCAGAAGAGCCCAGGCCAGGAGGTGAAGCAGAGCAAACTCACACTCTTTGACTATAAAAGAAAATGCATATTTTTGATGAGCCTGCACCGGCTGCCTTCTCAGGCTTAGAATGATGTTTTCTTCCCCTTTTGCCTACGAGGAATGTTATAAGTAGGCATAAACAAATGCCTTCATTATTTATTTATCCTAGTCGTGCTGCACTAAATCATTCTACATGGGAAACTTGCTATTTTGTTTGGCTGGCAACTGCTTAAGCTAATAGGCTATGAGAGTCTTCTTTGGGGTTAGCACTTGGAATTATTCTAGTACAAATGAACACCCATTGGACTGAAAGTTGTTACAAAAACTGGAGGCATGAGTTTGGGTAAAAACTCCATCACTCTGACCTCTGGCATAGTGTAGCCTAGGATATATTGTGAATTTAAGGATAATCATCTTTCCACCTGGGCTGTGCTCGAGTATGTCACAGAGTTCTGAATGAATGCCTCTCTTGGATATTAGACTAATGGGGAGTCTTTCCAAATTTTCTTCAGAGTGATTACCCATAATATAGAAGAAATGGTAGGCAATAGCAGGTTTATCAAATGAAAGCTCTGGTTTGGTTGATTGTTAAATACTGTGTTTTGCGCCATGCTGAGTAAAGTCACTTAGCACTCTGTCTCCACATCCCTTTCCCGAAACTCAAAGAGACTAGGCTAGAGATGCAGTTGGGATAGACATTTAGTCATCTCCGCCGACACAGGCAACCACCTGACTCTCCTGCTTCTGTCAATGACATCACCATTGTCCTAAAATTACCCAAGCCTATGAACACTTATTCCTGAAAATTCATCCTTTGCTGTTCCTCCCAAATATGGCTGGGCCTTTTCACTTCCCTCAACATCACCCTAATACAGGCTCACAACCCCAAATGACCATATGCATCCCAGCTCCTCTTTCTGTCACCACAAGTCTTCATATTTATTTATTTATATAGGTGGGGCACTATGCTAAGTATTTTACATGAGTCTTTTTATTTAATGCAAACAACCATGCTTACAAGAGGTAAGTACTTTTTAAGCCAATTTTCAGGTGTCTTGCTTGTGGTCACATGGCAAAAAGGGCTGGAATTTGAATCTGGATGTGGTAGACTGATTGTATTTATGGCCCAAATTCTTCTCTACTTTCTGTATCCTTGTCTTTTTCCATGTGCCTTTAGAATTCTCTTGTCAAGAGGTAGAATCCATTGTCCTAACCCTTGAGGCTTAGCTCAGCCATGTGATTTGCTTTGGCCACTGAGATGATAGTAGATGTGATATAAGTAGAAGTTTGCACCTTTTTTGTTTGTACTCTTGTCCTCTGCTATGGCCATGAGCAAAAACATGTCCATGTCAGCCTGCTGGAGGGTGAAAGCCCCACTGATAAGATCCAGGTCACCCCAGTTATCCTGGCCTTGGTCATCTTGGATCAGATTACAGCTAGCCAAGACAGCAGAGCTGCCCAGCTGCCTAAGCTCCAAAATCCATTACACATAACTTTTGATCAAGTCATCTTCCTGTTAAAAACCAGCCTACCAACCAGTTAGTCAACCTACATATTTCTCTTTAATAATTACATTCTGCCTAAAAGATAAACGACAGACTTCTGAATTCCAGCATGTAAGAATCTTGGAAGTCATAAATGTCCAAACAAGAAGTAAAAAGTTAAACAAGCAAACAATCAATAACTCTTCTTAGATCTGTCAGAGAAGTGATGTTATAGGGCAAACCACTGCTTCCCAAATAAAAAAGACAGACAAGCAGATACAGAGAATCACAACTTACCTGAGCAGAAACCTCTGTAGAAACCAATGCTGTGGTGGAAAAATTTGAACCATAATTGGCAAATTGCTAAAAGCTCGGTGTGGATAGGTCTGTGAGTTAAAAACTGCAGTGGCGGAGTGGAGGGACCTCACAAGTTTTATTTCTTGGAACTCTCACAGGTTATCGTAGAGAAGACCAGAAAAAAATAAAAATTCCCTTTGTGCTTCTGGTGGCGGTGGGGAGGGGAGTGGTCATATTGAAATACACCAGAGCATTCTATTCTTCTTAACCAGACCTACCCTTAGAGAACCTATTTTATCAGCACCTAATCTATTGGGGTTTTGACAGAGTCTAACCAGCCTAAGGGAAGGGAAATACCTTCCTCCAGTCATTCTGTCCCACATCAAACTGAGGAAAAAACTGAGAGGTATTTGTGACATTTACAACCCAGGGGCATAGGCTCACTAACAGACTGAGACCTAATCATAGGACTGTAAAACACCCCTCCTACCTTCCTCCTCACCCCTAACTTACCACAACATCATTCAAGGCCTATTTATTGTAGTTCCTCTTACCCAGTACTTCATGTTTGGATTTCAACAAAGAATTACAAGGCATACTAAAAGAAAAAACAAAACAAAACAAAACGCCACAGTTTGAAGAAACACAGCAACCATTAGAATGAGACTGAATTAGGCCTAGGATGTTGGAATTATCAAACTGTGAATTTAAGACAACTATGATTAATATGCTGAGGGCATAAAAAAGTGGACAACATGTAAGAATATATGGAAACTTAAGAGATGGAGATTCTAAGAAGGAATGAAAAAAGACACGCTAGAGATCACAAACATTGTAACAAAAATGAAGAGTGTCTTTGATGGGC
Organism: Felis catus; assembly: GCF_018350175.1. Lineage (NCBI taxonomy): Eukaryota > Metazoa > Chordata > Mammalia > Carnivora > Felidae > Felis > Felis catus. Next base: position 76,966,448 of record NC_058375.1, on the reverse strand, counting down.
TCATTAGTAGACTGAACATGACTGAAGAAAGAATCTCTGAGACTGAGGATATGTCAATGGAACTTCCAAAACTGAAAAGCAAAGAAAAAGAGGAATCGATTATCCAAGAACTGTGGGAAAACTACAAAAGGCATAATGAGAATACTAGAAGGAGAAGAGAGAGAATAGAAACAAAAGAAATATTTCAAACAATAATGAATGAGATGTCCCCAAATTAATGTTAGACATTAAAATATAGATCTAGGAAGCTCAGAGAACACCAGTCAGAATAAATGTAAAAGAAAAATTACACTTAGGCATAGCATATTCAAACTCCAGAAAAATCGAAGACAAAGAAAAAATCTTCAAAGAAACCAGAGACAAAAAAACTACCTATAGAGAAGTAAAGACAAGAATTACATCTGACTTCTCCCCAAAAACCATGTAAGAAAGAAGAGATTGGAGTGTTGAGAGAAAAAATCCACGAATCTGGAGTTCTGTGCCTATGAAATTATCCTTCAAAAGGAAAGAAAGAATAAAGACTTTCTCAGACAAATACTGAGGGAATTTGTTGTCACTAGATCTATCTTACTAGAAATGTTAAAAGAAGTTCTTCAGAGATAAGAAAATTCATATAGGTAAAAAAACCTTGGATCTACATAAAGAAAGGAAGAGTGTTCAAGAACAAATAAGTGAAGGTAAATAAAAACTTTTATTTTTCTTATTCTTAATTGATCTAACAAATAATAGTTTGCTCAAAATAGTAATAGCAACAATATATTCCATTATGTTTGCTTATGGTGTGTGTTTATATACCTATGTATAAGTGAAATGAATGACAGAAATGATACAAGACACAAGAGAGAGGAATTAGGAATATATTGCATTAAAAACCACTTGCATAACCCAGGAAGCAGTAGAGTGTTATTTGAAAATAGACCCAGATTAGTTGTAAATGTATACTGCAAATACCAGGTAAACACTAAAGAAGTTAAAAAAAAAAAAAAGGTATACCTGATATGTTAAAAAGTGAAAATGGAATCCTATAAAATGTTCAATTAAAACCACAAAAAGCAAAAAAAGTAAAAGACAAAAATTGGAACAAAAAAAAAAAAAACAAGAGCAATGAATACAAAACAGTAACAAGTGTAGTAGATATTAATTCCCCTATATCAAAATCACTTTAAATATCATTGGTTTTTACACCTATTAAATGACAAAGATTGTCAGAGGGGAGCAAAACACAAATAAATGAATCCACTATTATAATTGAAGACTTCAGCACTCCTCTATCAGAAATGGACAGATCCAGCAGGCATAAAATCAGTAAGAACATAGTTGAATTCAATAGTTCAGTCAATCAACTAGATGTGATTGACATCTATGGACTACTTCATCCAACAAGAGCAGAATACACATTCTTCCCAAGATCACATGGAACATACACTAAGATAGACTAGCTTTGGGGCCATAAAACATATTTAAAACAATTTAAAAGACAAGAAATCATACAACATAAACTTTCAGAATGAAATTGAATTAAACTAGAAATCAAAAACAGAATAGCTAACAATCCCCAAATGCTTGGAGATTAAACAATGCACTTGTGAATCACACATGGGTCAAAGAAGAAATCTCAAGAGAAATTAAAAAATATTGTGAACCAAATGAAAATGAAAATATGGTTTATCAAAATTTGTGGGATGCAGTGAAAGCAGTGTGAAGAGGGAAATTTAAAGCATTGAATGCATATATTAGACCAGAAAAATTTAAATAACCTAAGTTTCCACCTTAGAACACTAGAAAAAGAAGAGCAAATTAAATCCAAAGTAAGCAGAAGAGAAAAAATAGTAAAAACTAGATCAGAAATCAATTAAATTGAAAGTGGGAAATCAGTGGGGTTGCTTAGGTGGCTCAGTCAGCTGAGCGTCTGACTCTTGATGTCAGCTCAGGTCATGATCTCACAGTTCATGGGTTCAAGCCCTGCATCAGGCTCTGTGCTGACAGTCCAGAGCCTGCTTGGGATTTTCTCTGTCTCTCCCTCTCAGCCCGTCTCCTGCACGTGGTCGGTCTCTGTCTCTCTCTCTCTCTCTCCCTCAAAATAAATAAATAATCTAAAGAAATAAAACAGAAAATCAGAGAAAATCAGTGAAACCCAAACTGGTTGTTTTATTTTTATTTTTATTTTTCTTAATATATGAAATTTATTGTCAAATTGGTTTCTATACAACACCCAGTGCTCATCCCAAAAGATGCTCTCTTCAATACCCATCACCTACCCTCCCCTTCCTCCCACCCCCCATCAACCCTCAGTTTGTTCTCAGTTTTTAAGAGTCTCTTATGCTTTGGCTCTCTCCCACTCTAACCCCCTTTTTTTTTTCCCCTCTCCCATGGGTTTCTGTTAAGTTTCTCAGGATCCACATAAGAGTGAAAACATATGGTATCTGTCTTTCTCTGTATGGCTTATTTCACTTAGCATCACACTGTCCAGTTCCATCCACGTTGCTACAAAGGGCCATATTTCATTCTTTCTCATTACCATGTAGTACTCCATTGTGTATATAAACCACAATTTCTTTATCCATTCATCAGTTGATGGACATTTAGGCTCTTTCCATAATTTGGCTATTGTTGAGAGTGCTGCTATAAACATTGGGGTACAAGTGCCCCTATGCATCAGTACTCCTGTATCCCTTGGGTAAATTCCTAGCAGTGCTACTGCTGGGTCATAGGATAGGTCTATTTTTTATTTTTTGAGGAACCTCCACACTGTTTTCCAGAGTGGTTGCACCAGTTTGCATTCCCACCAACAGTGTAAGCGGGTTCCCGTTTCTCCATATCCTCTCCAGCATCTATAGTCTCCTGACTTGTTCATTTTGGCCACTCTGACTGGCGTGAGGTGATATCTGAGTGTGGTTTTGATTTGTATTTCCCTGATGAGGAGTGATGTTCAGCATCTTTTCATGTGCCTGTTGGCCATCTGGATGTCTTCTTGAGAGCAAACTGGTTTTTTTAAAGATGAAAATTGATAAGCCTTAGCCAGCCTAGCAAAAAAAGAGAGAAGACACAAATTACTAATATCAGAAATGAAAATAGAGACCTCACTACATATCCCATGGACAATAAAGGATAATAAAGGAATATTATGAACAACTCCAAGCCCACAAAAATCAATAACCTAGATGAAATGGACCAGTTCCTTAAAAGGCACAATCTGCCAAAACTCACACAAGATGATATAGATAATCTGAATTGTATGTATCTGTTGTAGAAATTGAATTAATAATTAATAACCTTCCAAAACAGAAAGCACAAGGCCCAGATGGGTTCATTGGTGAATTCTACCAAACATTAAAAAAAATATATGCTAAGCCTCTATAATCTGTTCCAGAACAGAGAATCAGAGGTGATATCTCCAAACTCATTCTAAGAGACCAGCATTATTACCTTAATACCAAAATCAGACAAAGACATTATAAGAAAACTATAGATCAATATCTCTCATAGATGCAAAACATCTTGAACATAGATGCAAAAATCCTTAGTGAAATGATGCCAAACTGAATCCAACAATATATAAAAATAATTATACACCATGACCAAGTGGGATTTATCCCAGGTGTGCAAGTCTGGTTCAACATTACAACATCAATTAATGTAATCCTATGATATCAATAGGCTAAAGAAGAAAAAAAATCACATGATCAGATGAATAGATGCAGAAAAATTATGTGCCAAAATTAAACATTCTTTTATGATAAAAACTTTCAGGAAACTAGGAGTAAAGAAGAATGTCCTCAACTGGATAAATAACACAAAAAACCTACAGCTAACATCATAATTGGTAGTGAGAAACTTGAAGGTTTCCTGTGAAGATCAGGAATAAAGCAAGGATGTCCCTTCTCATCACTCATTTTGAACATGGTACTGGAAATCCTAGCAAATGAAATAAAACAAGAAAAGGAAATAACAGATATACAGATTGAGAAAGAAGAAATAAAACTGTCTTTGTTCACAGAAGATATTATTACCTATATAGAAATTACAAAATAATTGAAAAAATAAGCTCCTCCTGGAACTAATAAATGATTATAAAGTTATCATATATTATATATTATAAGGTGTCAGGATACAAAGTTAACACACGGAAGTCAATAACTTTCCTATATACCAGCAATGAACAAATCAAATTTGAAATTAAAGATACAATACTATTTACATTAGCATCCCCCAAAATGAAATATTTAGGTATTAATCTAACAAAGTATGTACAAGATCTATATGAGGAAACTACAAGACTATTAAAAAGATATCAAAAAATAAATGGACAGATCTTCCATGTTCAAGGATGGGAAGATTCAATATTGTCAAGATGCCAGTTATTTTCAATTTGATCTATAGATTCAATGCAATCCTAATAAAAATTCTAGCAGGTTATTTTGTGAATATTGACAAACTGATTCAAAAATTTATGTGGAGAGGCAAAAGATCCAGAATAACCATCACAATATTAAAGGAGAAGAACAGAGTTGGAAGACTGACACTTCCCAATTTAGAGTTACTGTAAAGCTGAAGTAATCAACACAGGATGGTACTGGTGAAATAATAGACGAATCAATGGAACAGGATAGAGAGCCCAGAAATAGACTCACACAAATACAGTCAACTGATCTCTGGCAAAGGAGTAAAGGCAATACAATAAAGAAAAGATGGTCATTTCAACAAATGATGCTAGAACAACTAACCATCCACATGCAAACCCCTCCCACACACCCAAAACTGAATCTAGACACAGATCTTACCCCCGTTCACAAAAATTAACTCAAAATGGATCATAGACCTAAATGTAAAACACAAAACTATAAAATTCCTGGAAGATAACATGGGAGAAAATCTAGGTGACCTTGAATTTGGTGGTGACTTTTTATATATACCAAAATCCTGATACATAAAAGAAATAATTGATAAACTGGATTTCATTAAAATTTAAAAAATTTTTTTTGCTCTATAAAAGACAATGTCAAGAGAATGAGAAGGCAAGCTGCACACTAAGAGAAGATATTTGCAATAGACATATCTGATAAAGGATTGTTATTCAAAATATGTAAAGAACTCCTAAAATTCAACAATAAAAACAAACCCAATTAAAAAATGGACCAAAGACCTGGACACCTCATGAAAGAAGATGTATAGATGACAAATAAGTATATGAAAAGATGCTTCACATCATGTCATTATGGAAATGCAAATTAAAACAATGTGATACCACTACACACCTATTTGGCCAAAATCCAGAACACTGATAACACCAGTGCTGGTGAAGATATGGAGCAAAAGGAACTCTCACTTACTGCTGGTGGGAATGCAAAATAGTACAGCCACTTTGGAAGATAGATTGCCAGTTTCTAAAAAAAATTAAGTGTATTCTTAACATGAGATCCAGCAAACACACTTATTAGTATTTACCCAAAGAAGTTAAAAATTTATGCCCACACTAAAACTGCTCATGGATGTTCATAGCAACTTTATTCATAATTGCCAAAACTTGGAAACAATCAAGATGTCCTTCAGTTGGTAAGTGGATAAATAAACTGTGGTATGTCCAGACAATGGAATATCATTCAGCATTAAACAGAAATGAGTTATCAAGCAATGAAAAGACATGAAGGAGACTTAAATGCATATTACCAAGTGAAGGAAGCCAATCTGAAAAGGCTATATACTGTGTGTTTCCAACAATATAATATCCTGTACAAAAAGAAAAGAAAAGTAAAGAAAAGAAAAGAAACAATGGAGACAGTAAAAAGATCAGTGGTTGCTAGGGCTTAGGGTTTTAGGGTTAGTGGAGAAGGAAGGATGTACAGGTGAAGCACAGAGGATTTCAGGGGCAGTGAAACTACTCTATATGATGCTTTATGGTGGATACATGTCATTATGCATTTGTCAGAACTCATGTAATGCATAATACCAAGAGTGAACCCTAATATAAACTGTAAAGTTTGGGTGATAATGATATGTAAATGTAGATTGATCGTTTGACAATGTGGTAGGTTCATCCTTTGTAACAAATGTACCACCTAGTGGGAGAGGTTGATAGTGGGGGAGGCTGATAGAGGTTGATAGTGTATGTGTGGAGACAAGGAGTATATGGGAACTCTCTGTTCTTTATGATCAAATTTACTGTGAACCCAAAACTGCTCTGAAAATAAGTATCTAAAAGGAAAAAAAATAAGTAAGCCAATTAACTAAAACAAAACAAACCCAGATAAAGTACAACTCTTTAGCCTCGACAGAATGACCCTGTACCTTTAAAACCTTCCTTTCTCAGTTTTCCATCACAAACTTCTGCTCTAGCCAAAGCAGCCTATTCAAGATCCCTCAGATATTCCTGTCCTTTCCCACTATTGTCCCAGCTCACAATGTCTTCTCTCCTGCTCTCAAGCACCAAGTCCTAATCCAACCTCTGTAGAAGTGATGTCTTCAGCCTCTGAACTCCCCTGCATTTGTGCTCTTAGCATTGGCTACCCTGTGATGTTAGATACTGCATATGGTTTTATGTATGTGTGTTAGCTGTCTAGTATGCAAGTTCTCTTAGGACAATGACCTTGCTTTTTTTGTTGTTTATTTTTATTTGAGAGAGAGAGAGAGAGAGAGAGAGCAAGTGGGGAAGGGGCAGAGAGAGAGAGGGAGACAGAATCCCAAGCAGCCTCTGTGCTGTCAGCACAGAGCCCAATGCAGGGCTTGAACTCAAGAACCATGAGATCATGACCTGAGCCAAAATCAAGAGTAGGATGCTTAACTGACTGAGCCATCCAGGTGCCCCAAGAATCTTGCCTTATGATTTGTGTTTATCTCCCTCAGACCTGCTTGTATTTTATTCAAGAATTAAATCAAAGTATCAAAATTTCCATTAACATTTCAGAATAAGTGACCACAAAACTTTCACATTGGGAGATACATCTCACAGTCTCTCTGTCACAGTATCACTGGAGGAAATCATTCTAAAGCAGCAGTGAGAGTCACCTTCTGATCTCCAAGGTGCTGGACTCCCAGGAATTATTACTCCTCTCTTAGTGGTGAAGGTCTCAGGCCTCTCCGTGTTAGGGAGTGACTTTAGTCTAAAAAACATTACATGGCTGTTACCAGAGGGGCCAGCTTTGTCTACACTCAGCCCTGGGAAGAGTGAAAATGCACCCATTTCCAAGACTAATGATTGGAGAGCCCTTTCCTGGGCAGGAAGCTCTCAGCTCTGTTGTCTCTCTTATTCTCTCAGAGCACTGGAGCAGTAATTCTTATCTGGGTGTAATGAGGAATGTCTCAATTTGACGGTGGTGGTGGGAGAGTATATCACAAAAGCTTCTCAGTTGACTCCATGGTCCCCCTTCCCCATTTACCCTCAACCACATCCACACTGAGAACCACCACTCTAATAATTAAACCCTTAGTACAAGGATACATCTCTCCCCCTAACTATGTATATTCCACCAGGGAAATCTGATTCTTTTTTAGTGTATTCTAATTATGCAGACATTTCAGGTAAAAGATACTTTACCTTTGCTCCAAACTATCTAAACCATGATCTCAATCTGATCATTTTGTTTTAACAGTTCCAACCTTAAAGTATTCAACCTTCGAGTATTCAACAGTTCCACCTTGTTCTGTAAAGAAGTCTGTGTGTCCATAAAAATGCACCATGTTTCTTTGTCTGTCCTTGAGAGTCTGAATAATTATATGGGATTTTGATAGAATGTATACCGTATGTACTGTGCATGCTGGTACATGCATACATAACATACTAATTGAATTGTTTTAAAAACACAAATATTTTGCAGGGCTACAGAAACACACACTAAATATCTAAATCTACAAACTGCTGACAAACAGCACCTTTCCTAACAAAAGAGAGCAGCTTAATAACAGTGTTAGAAAGCTGGCAATATGTTTGTTAAAATCTTTAATTAGGGACAAGACTTCCCAGAGGCCTCTGAAGGCAAAAGGTGTAAATGGAGGAACTGTCCCAGCCTGCGTGCTCCGTGGTGGCTCTGTTCCGAGCACAGATGGGCTGGTGAGGAAACTGTGAATGGACAAATGATAACAGACTACTCTGTAATTCCAACATCAGCTCATTAGCAATCTGTCAGAGATTTAATATGTATACTGGTGAAAATGCAGAAATCACATGATTGTTACACAATCATGCACGTGTCTAAATGAAAGGCCATTATAAATTGATTGGCATAATGGCTGTTAATAAAATGATAATGTCACAGGAAGTACATTGGATGCTTTGTGCCCTTGTTGGAAAATGAGGATTTTGTGTGTTCTTAGGCCGTCACAGGAAGCTGAGCTAACAATGGTTTTACAATAGAAATCATTAAAAAATAAACAGCTAGGCTGGCATGGTGGGATATGTGAGGGACATGAAGCCAGACAGGTTTCCAAAGAATGAACAGTGACATTTCTCAGTTCTGTAAGACTCTGTGTCTTAAATTCCCTTGGATCACAAACCTGGTTTCCAAATGATGTTAAACTTGCTAGTTAGTGGTTCAAATAGTTGCCATTGAAAATATATTTTTTCAAAAAAGAAAAAGAAAGTATATTTATTTACGTTGTATGTACATATCAGGCTATAAATTTGAAATCCAGGTTTGGTCTCTGAAAGGAGAAAAAGAATGAACATGTATAGGGCACTTATTATATGCCAAGTACTTTACGTTTGTGATCTTAATTTAATTTTCACAGCAACCTAATGAGATATTTTCTCCATTTTACAGGCATAGAAGCAACTAAAAAACAAATAGGTGTTTGAGCCCCAGAGAGATTATGTGGCTTCATAAAGATAGTATGGCTGGTAAGTGGAGATGATTCTATTTTAACTCAGTTAAATATGGTTCCAAAGCTTATCTTTTTCCCACAACATTATATTGTCTCTCATAATGTCATGCACCCTGGGGAGTAGCCTTTTAGGATCCTTATTACTTACTATGGATAGGCGCAAGGGCCCAAGAGATTCAGCTGGTCTTAATTTAGATAAAGGCATTCAGTGTTAATGGCACAAATGGACAATGGCTTATTTAAAGTATACACTTTTAAATTTCTTTTGGGGGGATATTTCTGCTTCAATATCGTGACATGTCTGTACATGACATGAGGAGTTAGATTAATGATTTATAAAATCTAGTAAAAAAAAACTCTGAAAGAGGATATATATTATATGTACCATTTATATAAAGCTCAAAAACAGGTCAAACCAATTAAAACTGTTAGAAATCAGGATGGTGACTACCTCTGGGGAGAATACTGACCACAAACTGGAACTAGGGGATGTCTGGGATTGGGATATTCTTGCTCTGGATGCTATTTTTTACCGGCATGTTGAGTAACTTGTGATTTGAATACTTTCTTTTGTGTATTTCATACTTCAATAACACCCTCCAAAATTGAAGACAACATTTTTTCTTTATAATGATTGAAATTGGATGCCTTGGTTGATTTCCATATATTTTGGCCTTGGGCAAAATTATTTTTTACACAAAGCTTATAGCAAGGGAATGTGTGTCTGCCTTTGTTCCCATGAGTGAGCGTATGTACACTTTCTTTTTTTGAAATGTTTTAAAATTTAATGTTTATTTTTGAGGGAGAGAGTGAGCATGAGGGGGGCAGGGTCAGAGAGAGAAGACACAGAATCCAGAGCAGGATCCAGGCTCTGAGCTGTCAGCACAGAGCCCAACGTGGGGCTCGAACTCACACACTGTTGAGATCGTGATCTAAACCAAAGTTGCACACTCAACTGACTGAGCCACCCAGACACCCCCTTATTTATGTATTTGTTTGTTTGTTTGTTTGTTTATTCATTCTGAGAGAGAGAGAAAGTGCAAGTCGGGGAGGGGCAGAGAGAGGACAAGAGAGAAAATCCCAAGCAGATTCCACACTGGCAGCGCAGAGCCCATAGGGCTGGAACTCACAAACCACAAGATCATGACCTGAGCTGAATCTGATGCTTAATCCACTGAGTGCCCCTGTATGTACATTTTCTTAAGCACACTCATATCCAGGAAATGGAGAAATACCTGTATCCTTTCTTACTTTCTTCTCTCAAATTTTTGGAAACAGAATGCCAGTCAAATGTGAATTTTATACAAGTGGAGATTAGTAATGGAGCTTTCTTGGTTGGTGATCCCTTGTTGGCAGCAATCTCCTGTGCAAATGGCAGTGGCAGGCACCCTCCCCTCTCAGGAACCAGCTTCTCCAGCCAAGATACTAAGTCCATTCTTACCATGTGTCTTGCCCCATCCCTCCTCAACTCTTCTCATTGTCAGGCTCCACGAAAGAGCCAAGGGGTTGTTTGAAGAGGATTTATGCATCCCACAGACACCTGAAAGGCTGATTCTGAGGGCCCTTGGACTGACTTACCCTGTTCACCAGTGCCTCAAATGTCGTTCCTGCCTTGGAATATATTCCTGTCTTCATGACCCAACCTTTTTTTATCAACAGGATAACTACAAATAAGGTAGATTGTTGAAATGCTGCATGGCATAGCCTCTGCCAAAATGAAGCGTTTATTTTTAGAACTTTATCTTAAGAAAATCATCAGACAAAAGATGTATATTTGCAAAGATGTATATTTCCTAAAGTGTAGTTGGAGAACTGTCAGCATCAATATCACTTGTAACACTTGATAAAATGCATATTCCTGGGTCTTATGCCTTTCTTCTTGATGCAGAATCTCTGAATGTGGGGACCAGCCATTCAAATATTTAAAATACCTCAGACGATTCTTAGTCACATTAAAGTTTTATATTCAGGGACATGTTTCAGTATAATTTCAAAGAGGAACAAAAGGAAGGGATCTGATAACATTTTTGTTTCTAAATATGTGTGTAGGTGGTGCCAGAAAATAAAGAGTGCTTGTCTCTGGATGATATCCTTATTTTTCGTTGCTTTCTTCTATATTTTCTGATTTCTTTTTGCATTGAACATGTATCACCTTTTTATTCTAATAACTCAGTAAAAACTTTTTTTTAAGAAGGTATTTGATATTCTATTTCCTGGACAGGTACTCCAGTTGTATTGTCCCAGTGAAATTTGTGGCTGGTTAATTCAGAAGAGAACACTGACTACCTGATCCTCTTAAGATGTGAAATATCTTGAAGACATCCCTCTGTTGGTCCATAGATCACTCAATATTGCCCCTGGAGTAGAACCTTCTGAACACAGTGGTAGCTTTATGGCTTATGTTTTATATCACAGGGACTTTTACTCATTAGAACTGGTGCTTCTTTTAGAGGATAAGAATGGCGAGGAAGGCTGAGAAATGCATTCTCTGATTTTGGGAGGTGAATCTGGTTACTTGAAGAAAGACTATCTGACTCTTGTATGTAGGAGATTTGCAGCAACAGAAAGAGTACTGAAGAAAGGGAGAGGTCATCAATTGCAGTTACATCTTGCTTTTTATGCTCTCTCTCAGCCTCTTACTCCTAAAAGTGTTCTTTTCATCTCCTCCTCCTCCTCTTCCTTCTTATCACTCCTCCTCCTCCTCCTCCTCCTCCTCCTCCTCCTCCTCCTCCTCCTCCTTCTTCTTCTTCTTCTTCTTCTTCTTCTTCTTCTTCTTCTTTTTCTTCAGTTTGTTCTTATAATGAAAGAGAGGCAAAAATGAGATCCACTGAAAGTCTAGTATTTTGCCTCTCAGACCACAGTCTTGAGAGTGCATTTTTCTTAATCCAATTCTGTTTCAAATGTTGTCAGGATGTACCATAATTGGTTGTGTTAAATGACACTGGAACCACATTGCTACTCACTCTGGAAGTGATATGAGCTCAGCATGCTGCTGATCAAATGCACTTCTGCATTAAAACTATTATAAGCAGAATGCCTCGATGGGATTCTTTCCTCCTAATAGTTTTCCAGGGTTTATGCTGAAAGGGTTCTGTCAATCAAGTTGAAAATCAACTTAGCACCCTGACTTGGATTAATGAAATGTAGCAGCCACGATCTCAGCAGAGAGGCCACTGTTCCTTGGTTCCAGCATTATCAAGCCACACTAAAATGCCTCATTATAACTGATACTCACTGATAATACACTTTTTTTAAATGCAGAGAATATCTCCAAAAAGACTTCATTGTCTTACATACAACCTGCTAGAAGAGAGACCCATGTCAAAGACAGAGAGCTGAGAGGAAGTAGGACATGCTAAATGTGCTTTCACAAGTACCCTGGAGGCAGACTTGGTGCAGACTCTGACTTTCTTGGGTGGCTTGGAGTCAGGATAATGCACTAAGAATCAATACAGAAATAGAGATATGGCCCAGAATAGATTGTTGTGAAAAGGGTTCTGATAGCATTGCCACCAATAATGGGAATATGAGAATTCCAAATGAAAAAATTATTTTCCTAAGGAAAACAAGATGTCACAATGCAGAAAGGCTATGACAACTGATATGCCAGTTGACCAGGTGAAAGAGAAAAAAGCTTCTTGAATCACTGAGGCAGTGCCTGGCTGTGTAGTCCCCATATCACCGAGTCTCAGTTCTTCTATAACTAAGACTTATGATTCCAGTTCTCAAACAGAAATATTATTCTTCTGGTTTCCTGGACAGAGGCACCCACACTAAAATAATCCATGTTAAAAGGAAATTATAAGGTCAAAGTACTGGTGAAAACCTTGATAGATTTCATGCTAATTCTACTTTCCAGAAAGTTTCTGCCAGCTGCCCCTGAAGAGAAAGATGGAATAAACCAGCAAAGCCTGGGGTGAGGTGCAAGTATTTCCAGCATGGAATTCCCAGCATGGTAGAATACCATGAAGGTGTACAACAAAGTAAGAAACTGAGGAAGGAACAGTATTAATTATACTTCAATATTGTTTATTTGAGGGTCTCTCTTCAGAGGCAACTGGGGTGATTTCACAGGAAGGGAGAAGAAAACAGTTTTTCATGGGTGGTAGAGCTATTGTTAGCAAAGTTTTAATGAGGCACTCTGGGCATGGTCTTCTTAGCACAACCAAAATGGCCCTGGAGGCTGTGGGGTCACATGACATTAATATGGGGGGAATACTTGACTTCATTCTGTTTGCCTCACATTCCTTTCCAAACATTAATTGCCTGAGTTTCTCTGTTCAAGTGAAAAGAATAAGCATACGCAAATTTTTCACTTGATTGTTGTATTACATTTGTCTATATTTCTTCTAGATGCATTTGTGTTCAGGTTATGTATTCCAGCACATGTCCCCTCAGGTATAGGTGAGGAGCAGAGCCTCTTACATTCTCAGTAGGCCGAATTATGGTGTATATTGAGGACATGTGCTGCGCCTTGTACTAAGCTCTTTAAAAATTTTTTTTATATTTTCATTTTATTTTTGAGAGAGAGAGAGAGAGACAGAGTGTGAGTGGGGGAGGAACATAGAGAGAGGGAGACACGGATCTGAAGCAGGCTCCAGGCTGAGCTGTCGCCCAGAGCCTGATGTGGGACTTGAACTCACGGACCAGATCACGAGATCATCACCTGAGCTGAAGTCAGACGCTTAACTGGCAGAGCCACCCAGGCACCCCTAAGCTGTTTTTTAAACCTTATATCCACCTGATCCCCTTACAACTCTCTGAAGTTGGTAATGTTCATTTTATTCCCAATTTACAGGAGATTGGGAAAGTAAAAGGTTGAGTAACTTCGCTCAAAATCATCCAGCTAGCAAGTGGATTCTAACCGGGCCTGTCTGTCTACAAAGTACTATTCCTCCCTGCAGTGTTCTCTACCTTCTGGGATGACGATGCTCCATGCTGGAGCTCCTCCTGATGTGAATTCTTAGTGTCCTATGTTTGATTGGAAAGGGTGCTCTGTTTCTATCCCTCCAACAAGCCCTGGGTTACTTTTTGAGCCAGAACCTGCTTTGAGAAATTGTTGCCACTAAAGAGGAAACAGCCTGTTCAGGAAAGAGCTCTAGCTTTATGGTCAGAGTGATCTGGCTTTCAATCTTGGCTCTTATACTTGCTAGCTATGTGACCTTGGCCGGGTAACTTAATCTCTCTGAACTTCAACTACCAAGCCCTCTACACAGAAAAAGCTAAAACGTTATTAGGGGTATAAAACCTCTAGATTATATTCAGGCTCTGTGCTTCTAGAAAGGTGGTATGTCTAGGGGCTGGGAAGTGAGAATACAAGGAGGATAAAGGATCTAAAGAAGAAAAAGAGGACTGAAGCAGAAACTTGAGCATTGCTTCTTCTCATTTTGTTTTCTTTATAATTTTAAAAAATAATCATTACACATTAATAGAAAGTGGGTCTCAGGGTACAAGTGACACCCTCAGTTGGAAACTAACATTGGTGGCTGCTTGACAGAGATGATCATCTGTTAATCTTCCAATAGCCCAGTCTGGCAAGATTAGTAGTCCTGCAATACAGTTGAGGAAACTACGGCTTAGAGAAGTTGAGTAACTTGCCCAATATCACACAGCTTGAGTGGGATTTAAAACCTAGGACCATCTAGCACCAAATGCTGTCCTCTTCCCATGACACCCTTCTCAACCCATGTAACACTGAGTTCTAGGTATGTTGCAGGGTCCACTTCTCTGCGTTCCCCAGCTTCCGGGCAGCTGGGCCCACTGAGCAATCTACCCACTGTACTACATAGAGCAGTGGGGCCAGAGGCAATGTTCCCTGAAAAGTAATGCAGAAAATTTGATACTGGAAGGTCACTGAAGGTCAAACCACTTGAAATGGATTTCCCAAATTTCATTGTAGTTAAAAAACAAAAACAAACAACAACAACAAAAAGGACTAGGACCTTATCTTGGTAATGAAACTAAAACTACAGTGAAATGAAATTAAAATGGTCTGCTGCCCTTGGTTTCCTCTTCCTGTGCTCTGCCCTCATATGGGGACACTTTGCTTCAATGAGCTCCAGTGGGAAAGCACCATGCTTTTAGCTCCATGCCTGACACGTGGGCACTGAATACATACTGGAATCCCATAATTCAGCTAGGCCTGCAGGTCCCTGACTGGGAATGGCCTCACTCTCCTTGAACCCTGGGTCTTGGCCACTGACCAGAAGCTGTTCTATCAGTACTTCCCTGTCTCCATGTCCTCCAGTTCGTTGATTTTTGGTTCAACCTTTCCCCTCATATTATCTGTGTCACGGCTGAACGTTCTGGTGAATCCAGTCAGAGATCTTTCTTGAACACCTTGGAACAAATGCCTGAAGATCCTAGAACAATTTCACATTAAAAATCCCTTTTATTAAGCAAATGTATATTGCGGATTGGGCTCTGGGCCTCTAAGGGTCCAGCCTAGGCTAGATGCTGGTGATAATGTGGTGAAAAGCCAGGTGCAGTCCTGCTTCATTTGTTACCTTTCAATTCCCACCTGCCTCATTCCTGGGAGCCACCATCCCTACCCAAGGCACACCCTCCACCCTCTCCAGTCTTACCCTCTGCCATCTGTAGCCAGTCCAGCCTTCCCTCCCACCCCGGTTGTCTTTCCAGATGCTCTGTTCCACCTGCACACAAGTGGGAATGTGTCTTCTCCCCTGGGATGACATTGTCTTAAGAACTCTGCTACTGCTTCCCAAACATCCTTCTAAAGTCCTCAGGTGAGACTTACTGTTTAGTATTTATTTATTGATTCACTCGCCGATTATATACTGTACCCTGCCTAGAAACCACATAGCATAGCATTTGAGCATGGACTCCGGAGTGAGAGTGAATTTAAATCCTGGCTCTGCCACTTACTAGCTGGGGGACCTTGGGCAAGTTGCTTTCGTTCTCTGTGCATGAGTTTACTGGTGCATAAAATATGGGATGATAATATTACCTACTTCATAAGGACTAAGTGAGATAAGTCATGTAAAGTGCCTAGAACAGCACTCAAAGACATCCTCAGTATTACTTACTATGGCTATTGAGCACCAGCACTGGGCTAGGAGCTAGGATGCAGTGGTGAACAGTACAGAGACAGTTAAAGAAACTAATACAACAAAGGAGGAGATTTGTAGCAGGCATAGTACCAGGTGCTAGAGTGCATGGTGGGAGGAAACTTGCTAAACACACATTGCAGGGCCTTATTGTATTTGTTTCCTGTGGCTGCTGTAACAAATTATCATAGTTCATGGCTTAAAACAACACAAATTTGTTATCTTATAGTGGTGGAAGTCAGAATTCCAAAATGGGTCTCACTGTGTAAAAATCAAAGTTTCGGTAGGCCGAGTTCCATTCTGGAGGCTCCAGAGGTGAATCTGTTTTCTTGCCTTTATCCAGCTTCTAGCTCACATTCCTTGGTTAGAATTCCCCTTCCATCTTCAAAGCCAACAGTGGCTGTCAAGTCATTTTTATGATGCCTGTCTCTTTGGTTCTGACTTTACTGTCTCCTCATTTAAGGACCCTTGTGATTGCATTGGGCCCACTTTGGATAATCTATTTTAAAGTCAGCCAACTAGCAGTCTTAATTCCATCTGCAACTTTAATTCCTCCTTGCCTTGTAACATAAGATATTAACAGTTTTCAGGGATTAGGACGTGGATATCTTTGGATAGGTCCAATATTCTGCCTACCACACTTACGTTCAGAGCTTTTGATTCAGTAGCTCTGTGATGGGGCCCAAGAATTTGTATTTCTAACATGTTCTCAAATGATGCTGATGCTACTGTTTCAGGAGCACACTTTGAAAACCAGTGATGTAGAGACTTTGGCCATTCACATCTTCATCCATTCAACAAACTTTTTGGATCTCTAAGTGTGAACACCGGATGTTGGGAATAGTGCCTGCAAATTAAAAAACAAACAAACAACCCTCCCCCCCCCAAAAAAAACCCCATAATCTAGCAGAGGGGCGAACAGTTTCAGTTTGGTGTGATATATAGTCAAATAGAGCTATGTGCAAAGTGCTAAGCATTTCCAGAGAAGAGAGCAACTGACAGGGACAAGGGTGTGCTTTATAGATGAGGTGACATTTGAGCTGGCCATTAAAAAGTAAAGAGGAGATTTCTAGTAGTTAAGGAGGGGAAGAATATGGCAGGTATTGAGAATAGCATATGAGAAACAGCACAACATATCAAGCGATGAAGAATAGTTCTATGTAGTTGGAGTGGATAGTGCATAGCAGTGGAGAAGAACTGGACCTGATACTAGAAAAATGCTGTGCTGTATTAAGCAATATAGTGGACCTGTCTAGTTGCCTCTCAGCCCACACTGTCTTTGAGAACACTCCTCTCTAGAGATCCTACTGAAGGTGTGAACCTCAGACTGTCATGTTTTGTCTGCATGACCTTACTTGACCCATGAGCTAAGCCAATCAGATTTCCTTTCTCGGGGCACCCAGGTGACTCCGTCCATTAAGCTTCTGACTCTTGATTTCAGCTCAGATCATGATCTGATGGTTCGTGGGATTGAGCCCCACGTTGGCTGCTTGGGATTCTCTCTTCCTCTCTCTCTGCCCCTCACCGGCTCTCTCTTGCACTTTGTCTCTAAATAAATAAACATTAAAAAAAAAAAGAATGCCTGTGGGGGCAATGTGCCTTGATGAACTTGTGGGGAGTGGTGAGGAGAGGGTAGGGAGGAATCTGAAGGGGAATGGGGTAGAGTCACAGTAAGAAACAGAGATACTAAAGGCAGCAAGAGAGGAGCCAGCAGACATGGGATATTATCCTTAGCAACTCCCCTGCTGCTTAGCTGCACTTCTTCCTTCGTGAAAGTCCTTCCTTCCTTTCTTCATGGTTCCTTCTTCTTTTTTATTTTTGTTTTATTTTTTTATTAAAAAATTTTTAATGTTTATTTTTGAGAGAGAGAGAGAGAGCAGAAGCAGGGGAGGGGCAGAGAGAGAGGGAGGCAGAGAATCTGAAGCAGGATCCATGGTGACAGCAGACAGCCCAAAGTAGGGCTTGAACTCATGAACTGAGAGATCATGGCCTGAGCCAAAGTCAGACGCTTAACCAACTGAGCCACCCAGACGCCCAATCCTCCTTTTTAAAAAACAAATACTTTCTTTTATTAGAGCAGTTTTAGGTTTACAACAAAAGTGAGAATAAGGTACAGAGATTTCCTATATACCACCTGCCCCCACACAAACAAAGCCTCTCCTTTTATCATTATCTCCCAACGTCACTCACCAGAATGGTACTTTTTTTTTTTTAAACCAAGGGTGAACTTTCACTGACACATCATAATCACCCAAAGTCCATCCCTTTTTCTTTAAAATAAACTTCTTTTTCTTTTTAAAAATTTTTTTTAATGTTTATTTATTTTTGACAGAGAGAGAGAGAGACAGAGCCCGAGCAGGGGAAGGGCAGAGAGAGAGATGAAGACACAGAATCTGAAGCAGATTCCAGGCTCTGAGCTGTCAGCACAGAGCCCAATGTGGGGCTCGAACTCACAAGTTGTGAGATCATGACCTAAGTTGAAGTTGAATGCCTAACCGACTGAGCCACCTGGGTGCCCCTAAATTTCTTTTTCTTAAATGGCATGGAGTACTTTTTCTTTTGGCAAATGATGATCACTATCTAATACAAAGTTCACATTTGATCTTGGCAGAAATAAGCCAGTGGAAGTGTATGAGGCAAAGGAATAACACAGTTTGATTTGTGTTTCAGAAAGATCTCTGGCTGCAAAAAGGAGTCAGGGGAGCTGGTAAAAGGCTTCAGCACTGACTTGGGCGATAGAGGATGAGAGCCTGAACTCAGGGAGCAGCAGGGAGGAGGGAGTGGGTCTGAAGGAGTGCTTGGGAGATAGAATTAATAGTACTTAATATCCTGAGATGTAGGAAGCCCAGGGCAGAAAGTGTTAAGGACAGTCCTCAGTTTCTAGCTCAGTGATTTGAAAGAGTTGCAAAACTGCTAACAGAGAAAGTGAAGATAGATTCACACTTTGGAAGAAATATTAAGCTCAGTTTTAGGCACACTTAACATCTGAGGAGCCCATAGCTACATCCAGTAGGCATTGACACTTTATTCCTGGAGGTCAACAAACGAGTTAGAATAAAGATGCATGTCGCGGGGCTCCTGGGTAGCTCAGTCAGTTGAGTGTTCCCATTCTTGACTTCAGCTCAGGTCATGATCCCAGGGCCATGAGATCAAACCCTGCATCAGGCTCGCCTAGCATGGAGCCTGCTTGAAATTCTGTCTCTCTCTCCCTTTGTCTCATTCCTCCACTCATTCTCTCTCTCTCTCTCTCTCTCTCTCTCTCTCTCTCTCTCTCTCTCTCTCTCTGTCATACACAAAAAAATACATATAGGTGGTAGCCACTTGACTAGATTAGATTCCAGAATGAGTTCAGCATGAGAAGGGAGAGAAAGGAAGGAAGGAAGAAAAGGAAAAGTAAGACAACAAAAACATGGGAAACACTGACATTGACTGGCCAGAGGAGGAACATGAACCAGCCAAGGAATCTGAGAAGGAGTGGTCAGAGGGGTAGAAGGAGACCCAAAAGAGAGTGAATCATAGAAGGTAAGGGAGGAGAGTCTTAGGGAGGAGAGCCTTAAGCAGGAGAGAATGACCATATGGATCAAATTGTGCATTGGGATTAAATAAGATGAAAGCTGAAAGTAGTTCATAATATTTGATATTTGAGGCATTGTTGTTGTCTTTAAAGAGAGCAGTTTCATAAAAATGGAGATAGTGGTAATAAGATGAAGTCATTTGGGTGAGGGGTGACTGGTTGGTAAGAAAGTAGGCAAAGCAAGAGACAGCTACTCTCTAGAAGTTTGGAAAAGAGATATTTGGGCAAAAGCTTAAGGATGAAGAGAGATAAAGTATACTGCAAAACCGACCTAATTCTTCACCCCTTCCTGACTTCACACCTTTTGTGCTGTGACTTTGCAGCTCCTCTCATTGAGAAGTAGAGTCTATTTCTTTGTTCCCGGGCTGGCCTTGTGATGTTGTGCCAGTTCAAAAGGCTTTGCGTACTTCTGCCCTCTCTCTCCCTTGAAATCCTGCGTGGCTATCATGAGAACAAACCTGTGCTAAGTTGCTGGATAAGTGATCAGTGGCCCAGTGACCCACTTCACCATAATTAATAACCTGCTAATTGCCAGGCACGTGAGTGAGATCATCCTTGACCACCCTGCCGACCTACCACCTGACTGCATAACTCATGAGGATGTGCAGTCAGTATTTCAGGCCCAGCTAAAGTCAGGGAAGCCTGGCCCAGCTCAACAGAACTGCCCAGATGACTCACCAGTTTGTGAATAATAAAAATGCTTATTGTTTCAAGCCATTGTTTTGGGCTACTTTGTTACACATCAACAGCTAACTGATTCAAGAGATTATTGGGAAGTTTCCATTATCTTGCTTGGCATGGAGGAGATTTGAACATATCTGCATGTTGTGGGGAAAAGACAGGTTTAAGATTCAAGAGAAGGAATAAGTGACAGGAGAAGGGGCTGTGACCAAAAGCTCAGGTGGAGGATTAGCCTGGAAATAGGCGGAGGGCTGCCTTTGTTTTTGGGATAAGAGAAGGAAGTAGGGATATGGAGGATGATGTCCTGGACTGAAATTCTCTGCATCATTGGGGCTTCAGCCAGGCGTGAGCTAGGTGGTATCATCTCTGGACATGCTCACATTTAACATCCAACCAAAAATTAACGTCCCAAACTCATGCGTTTCCACATCTGTCAAAGCTAAAAGGGGCATCTGAGACAGACTTCCTTTTGTTTTCACTGGCGTGTCAAATGCTGCAGTGACAGCAAAAGAATAATCTTCAGTTTGTGTATAATGAGGTCTGAAATTTCCGTCTCCACACATTGATCATGAATCTTATTTCACTAGATAAACTGACAGCAGAGTCTCAGGTACTTAAACAAATTTTTGAAAAAAAAAATCAACACAACCACCCACATCTCTGATTTTTTCCTGCTGTCACTTTTATGGTTCAGTTAGTTTGTCTATATGCACTCGTTTCCAGTTTTGTCTGGATTTCTCAACAGCCAAATCATTCCTTAATCCTAGACATATACTTCTCTATCTTGAAAAATGATTTTGTTGAAAGACCACTGCTTTGGGAGGCAAAAAAACTGAGTTCTAGTCTTGACTCTGCTGTTAACTAGCAAACTTATCCAGGCTAAGTCACTGAACCTGTTTCCTTATCTGAGAAACATATTCCTCCAAAAAAAAACTTACTGAGTACCTACCAGGTGCCAGGTACTGTTGTGAGTGCTTAGGATCCATCAGGGAAAAAAAACAAAGACCCCGGCCCCCAGGAGCATACATGCTGAAGTCAGACAATGAGGAACAAATGCAATAAATGGGATAATTGTATCATGTGATAGATAGTGAAAAGTATTATGAAAAAAATTAAAAATAAAGTTGGGGCAGGGGCAAGTTGGAGGTCAGGAGAAATGCCTGAGGAGTTACTGGAAGGAGATGAAGGAGTTACCATGAGGGTATCTGGGGGAAGAATGTTCCAGGCAAAGTCCTTGAGTATTTCCTCAGTCTCCCTTTTCCTCCACACTCCATTTCTGCATATTGACCTCAGAGGAGGTTTATAATGCATACAATCTTCAGGCCGTTCTTCCATACTCCTCCGTACATTTCTTTGAACAGCCAAAAAATAACTGTCCATTCACTTTGAACTAGCCCATTGGCATTAGGTGCAAGAGCCTCTCACCTTGTGTTTATTTTCCAGGACCTCTGTGTGGTATTTTCCTGCCATCCAAAAGCCTAACTCTGTATGTATTATTTCAAACATCACATGGACATTTCCTTCCAGCTCTGCACAGGACAGTGCAAATATACAGTGTGGGCAAAAGCCAGCAAATGTATCTTTAAAAAAAGACATGGCTCTTGATGATGTACCTACCATTTCTGAATACCTCTTATGTGCCAGGTGCTTTGCATTCCTTATTTCCCCTAATCCTCACCACACCTCCATCTCTCTCTCAGGTTAACGTTCTCCCACAACAGTGGTTCAGAGAATTTTGAAAACTTAACCTGTGGTCGCACGGCTAGTAAGTCTCATAGTCAGAATTTGATTCCCAATGACACTTTGCTTCAGCAATACTGTACAGCTTCCTTTCTTCCCAAGTACCCTTTCATCCAGGTGGAAAACCAGAAACAGGTACATGACACAACTAGAGAGTTGTTTTAAGGCATATAGCATGGTGGTGAAGAGCTTGGGCTCTCCAGTCAGACAGCCTGAGGCCAAGCTCCAATTCTGCCACGTTATAACTGTGTGATCATGGGCAAGTTACTTAACTTTTCTGAGCCTTCCTTTCTTCATTTGTAAATATGCATAATGAGTACCCATCTCATAAGTTTGTGGGGAGGATTCAATGATATAATTCATATAAAGTGCTTAGCATAGTATCTCTTACATAATTGCTAATATAGGTTAACAATTATTCTCATATCTTGATTTTTTTTTAAAAAGCACATGGATATTTTATTTAAAAAAAATTTTTTTAACGTTTACTTATTTTTGAGAGACAGCGTGAGCAGGAGAGGGGCAGAGAGAGAGGGAGACACAGAACCTGAAGCAGGCTCCAGGCTCTGGCTGTCAGCACAGAGCCCAACACGAGGCTCAAACCCATGAACTGCAAAATCATCACCTGGTCTGAAGTTGGATGCTTAACTGACTAAGCCACCCAGGCACTCCTAAAAGAGCATGTGTGTTTTAAAATATCTCTGGAAGGGTCAGGTACTGGCGAACTTACTTTTCACTTTGATGATTTGTACAAGGTATACACTTAAATGTTGGACCAAAGATATTACTTATTTAAGAAAGCAACTACACAATGAGACAATTTTAAGGAAATACTATTATTATCATCATTGTAAAAAATTTGGAATAATAATTATTACTCCATAATTTATTTGGATAGATGGATTTGGAGGAGGTTTCTTGGAGATGATTTAGCGAAGCCTTGAAGCCGGTATAGCATTTTGATGACAGAATAAAGAACTGGGAGGCATTTTAAGTGAAAGATTCTTGCAGAGTAGAGCATACAAGCAGGAAAGAGTAGCCAGTGAATGCAGTTCTGTTCAGCGATAATTGTTTGGTGCTGTGACAACTAATCCAGGTGATTGTGCTTTTCAAATACCTAAAGTGGAAAAGAGAGGGTGTAAGTGAAAAATTGCCTAAACACTCCACTCCAACACAAAAATTGAGAAAGATTGCTGGTTGAGGCCAATTCCATGAGCCCTGCTGCCAGAATTATTCCGGTTCATCAATCCAAATTGAGCTGGAGGAACCTTTGACATCCCCCTCTCTCTGCCTGCAGGTCAGCTGTCTCCACTCCTGAGGTCATCACTCATCAAGAGGGGATAATCCCAAGGACAGCAGGATCTGCTTCGTCACTTGGATTTAGGAGTGAGAAACCCATCAGGCAACTAAACAGTAACAATGACCCGCCATTAAACACACTGAGAGAAGAGCATGATGAGGAGATTGTACAAGAAGAATCCCAGGGCTCTTGCTGACAACGCCTATGGAGTCACTGACCACTGTGAGCTCTGCCCATTGAACTGCAGTGAAAAATCTCCCCCTCCCCAGAGATGCTTGGATGTGGGCACAGTATCAGTTCAGACAATGGTCTTTGCTTGGATTTAGAGTGGAAAGAATTTGTGCTGTGGGGTAAAAAGACCTGGGTCTGAACTGTCACTCTGCCACTTCTGTGTAGTATGCTTTGGCAACATTAAAAAAAAATCTCTCTGAGCCTCGGTTTTTCTTGTCTGCAAAATGGAGCAAATACCGACACAGAGGGCTTTTAAGAGGACCAAATGCAACAGTGTTTGAAAAGCACAAGCTAGGTACTTCGCTTTATGGAAGAAGAGCAAGATGTGGGGCCAAAAAAGAAACTGGCATACACAAAAAATATTTTCTCAAAATTATTTTTTGTCCAAGGCACTCCACCTCAGAAGGTATGCTTATTTATTTACCTTAGATACCAGGAGGGAAGAGCGAGAGGATGGGGAAAGTCAGATTCTAGCTCTTACACAAGAAAATTCACTCTATATAATTTTCCGACAATGTTGCTGTCCTTCCTCAAACACTGGGGCCACAGGCATCATGCCAAAGAAGTCAGCAGCCTGGAAGATATTTTAAACTGACTCTGGGACTGAACGACAGGCCATTTGCTCCATATGCCACTGACGCGTTAATCTAGGCAAGGCTGCTAGGCACCTGGGGACATCCATGCTAAAATGCCATTTAGGCGGGGTGCACCCAGTACAGTGGCAGAAGTTCATCAGCGCAAACCATGAGGGCAGCCAAGAGGATAGAAGTGGCAAGGAAAAGTGAGAAGGAGGTGCACTCTCTAAGCCTGGAAAGATTTTCTGAGTTGCAGACACTTCATTATGCTTCTAGGAGAGCTGCAGATTCAACAAAACATCAAAACTGGGTATTTACAGTCTGGACAAATGAGTATCTGCTACTTTTGCACCCATTATACCACGTGGCCACCAACCCCATGACCCTTCTATCCACTGGCAAATACTGGGCGATGCTCTAGTCTACTAGAATGACCTCCTTTATCCCTGCAGTTTCGTCATAAAAAGCAAGTGGCTGCTGAGCGACTATAGTAGATGCCCCAGTGTCAGACTTCCCAGGATCCAATTTGGTGGGAGGACTCTGGGCCTTTGGTCTCCTTCTTCCTTTTGCCCAGCCCTGTTTCTTGGTTACTCTGAGCAGTAATGAGCTTCTCTACCCCAGCATGAGGACAGGCTCACAGCTAGCACATGAAAAAGGCTGAGCTCGTGTGGGGCAACTACTCTATTTCATGGGCAGATCACACATCTGTTTTTTCCCTTCTTCTGCAATGCAACTACACTAATGATTTTTTTTTTTTTAAGTAGGAATAAGGCAGTGCTATGGCTTTCTGAGAAAAAAAAGTCACACGGCAGGATAACTGCAACAGACATAAAAGGAGCTAGAATGAAATGCCCACCCATTCTTGTCTTTGGAGCAAATGATTTCCAAGAGCAAAAGTCTCATTCTAAACTGGGGGATGTTAATAAACAAAT
This sequence comes from Felis catus, assembly GCF_018350175.1. NCBI lineage: Eukaryota > Metazoa > Chordata > Mammalia > Carnivora > Felidae > Felis > Felis catus. The sequence goes on along the minus strand of NC_058375.1, from coordinate 76,941,534 downwards.
AGAATCACTGCCCTAATTATTTTCTTTCAGGCAAATTAAACTTCTGAAAAAATCAGCTTTTCCTGTTAATGTTAGCTATTTTTCATAATCAGATGAATCTGAAAGATTATAAAAATCAGATTAGGCCACCAAAGAATGTGAGAGTTCTCCCAGAGTTCTCTGTGGCGAATAGCTCAGAGTTGTCATTGTTGAGGATGGGCTCTGGGAACAGCTCATGATTCAAGTCCAGAGCTCTGTCCCTTATTCATTAATGAGCACTGGCAACTTACTCAACACTCCCAACCAAGTCTCTGTTTCTTCATCTGTAAACTTGTACAGTGTAACCCCACCTTCCAGGGCTGTTATGAGAATTCAAAGAGTAGATTTGTTTGTAGTGAGGAGCATACTTTCTGGCGTGTGGTCAGGGGATCTGTGGTAAAGTCATAGAGCTGATCTTGGGAACCACATGTCACTTCTGTTTTTCAGTAGAGCGACATTATCTCTGTGTGTTCTTAGCAAAGACCAAATGGGTGTTTTAATCGTAAAATAATAGGTATTTTCTGAGCCTTCACCACTAGACCCAGTGGGCTGTATTATGCATTATAAAAGATTTGTAAGAAGTAGAAGAGGTTTGGGGCACCTGGGTGGCTCAGTCGGTTGGGCGGCTGACTTTGGCTCAGGTCATGATCTCACTCATGGTTCATGACTTCGAGCCCCGCGTTGGGCTCTTTAGTGACAGCTCAGAGCCTGGATCCTGCATTGGATTCTGTGTCCCTCTCTCTTTGCCCCTCCCCTGCTCATGCTCTGTGTCTCTCTCTCTCTCAAAAATAAACATTAAAAAATTTTAAAAAAAAAGTAGAAGAGGTTTTTTTGTTTCTTTGTTTGTTTGTTTCTTGGCTCAGGAGTAGCTTAAAATCAGCCAGGAAGGACAGTGACACAAATTTTAATCCAAAACCCAATGTTTGGCAACTCTATCTTAAATGAGATCCATCTTAAAACCCATGTTAAATGAGATCCTTACACCTTACTGCAGTAGTCCTTACCTGGTCTTCTTGCACCCATCCTTGACCCCCGTATAGCCAATTCACAGAGCACTCATATCTTCTCAAAATTTGCTGACTGCTCCCTATTTTACATAGAATGAAATTCAAAGTCTTCACTCCCATGCCCTTCATGGTCTGGGTTCCAGTTACCTTCCTGAGTATATCTCTTATTGCGCTCTCCTTTGTTCACTCCCCTTCAGCAATACTAGCCTCATTAATTGCACCAACTATGCTCCTGCTTCAGAACCTCTGGACTTGCTAATGTCTCTCTGGAATGTTCTTCCCTATGTATTCATATGGCTTGCTCTTCTACTTTAAATTTCTGTTCAAATGTCACATAATCAGAGAAGGCTTCCCTGACCACTCTTGTTAAATAATCACCCCACCCTGCTATTCTCTATCCCCTCATTCTGCTTTATTTTTCTTCACAGAGCCGTCAAGACTTGATATAGGGAGGTTAATGTGGGGACACCTGGCTGGCTCAGTTGATGGAGGATGCAACTCTCGGACTCGTGAGTTCAGGCCCCAATTTGACCATAGAGCTTAAAAAAAAAAAAAAAAAAAAAAAAAAAAAAGGAAGGTTAGTGTAATGAGCTCTAATCCCTATTGCTACAACTGGTCCCAAGGCTGTAATTGATCTTTATTATCTTCATCTTCCACCACTCATTCTAGATTTCCCTTGCCAGCACTTCAGCTGGTCTAGGTTACTTTCTAGATGGGGTGACTTAGATCTGCATCCCCAGGGGTTGTGAGTAGCTTTAGCCCTTTTGGACTGAAGTGGCTGCAGTTCCATTTACAGTTATCAGGCATGGCGTTATCACCAAAAGATGGCTCATTGAATCCCTGGGTCCTAGGAAATACTCTCTTCTGCCCTACTACCTCCATTATGTAGAACCCTAGTTCCTCATAGTAATCGAGTCAATTTTCCTTAATAAAATTTCACAAGTGGATCATTGAGAATGATGGTGAAAAGAACCAATCTGATTTCTACCCATTGATTCCTGGACCCATATATTCTAGCTGTGGAGAATCAGCACTGTTAGTTCTGTATATGTACTGCATGTTGGCAGATGCAGTCCAATCCTATAGGGTATTATGCTCAAGCTGGCACCTTAAATGAGACTTTAATAGGCCATTCCATTATTCTACTAACTGGGTGATGAAGTACATTGCAAGACCAATCATTCTCATAGTCCTGTGCCCATTGTCACACTCTCCTTTACTATCAAATGGGTCCTTTGATTTGAGACAATGTTGTGGGGGATCCCATACCAGCAAAGAAAGCATTCTATAAATACTCAGATTGTGGTGTTGGATAGTAGTATTGGCAGCAGCATGATGGTCAAGGAAGGCAAAACCATATCCAAAGTCAGTGCCAATTCCAGTAATGGAATTGGGTCTGATGTGATCACCATGCCACCAAGTAATTGGCTAGTGCCCTTGAGGATGGTGCTTTATCTGTTCCAGAATGTGCTGCTGCCAGGATGGATAATTAGCCATGGCAGGAACTATATCAGCCTTGGTGAAAGGGAGTTGATACTGTTGTGTCCACATCTCATCTCTAACCCTGTCATTATGGCCATGTCATTCATGAACCTCTTGCACAGTACTGGAGTGACCACAGAGAAAGGCTCACTGACATCCAGAAGACAGGTCATCCTCTCTACTTGGTTGTTGATGCTCTATTGATTCACTATGAAGGATGCTCATGGGCGTTAACATGAGAGTCAGTAATCCTCACTCATTATTCCTTTCTTCATAAATCCATCCATATGTTTCTTCCCCAAAACTCCTTATAGAGAAAGCCATAAAAATGGACATTATCAAGCTGGTCATCACTATGGGCCATTTAGAATGTGTCTCAATATTGTCTGCACAAAGGCAGAAGAGAGCGGCTCTACCTACCAGTTTCCACCCTTATTGGTCAAGAGTTTCTCCAAAGGATGTTAATCCCTCTCAATGCATATGTGTGAGTGCTCAGCAGATCCCTGCAGATACTCAGTCAGGTTATCAGAGAAGTTCAGGCTAGAAGGTCTAATAAATTCATGATCCAGCTGAGACAAGAACCCCTGTCTGTTTATTTCTGAACACAGCTGTTTGCTGCAGGAAAAGTTGGGATAAAAAAAAGTTGGGATGAGAGGACATGAGATGAAGTCTAAGAAGTGTCTGATATGCCTTCAAAGCCTGGGGAGAGAGGCATGATTGGAAGAACGTCTTAAGTTATATATGTCAGATAATAGGATATTTTTAAAAATACGTGCTGTTTGGTGCTGCCAACAAAGGCAAAAGTTGTTAGGAGAGGAAGACATCAGTGTGGGCTTCAGTTGGTAGGAAAGGAGCTAGAGTCTTGAGGCATGGCTGATGGTGAAGCTGAGGATTCTGGGTAGAGTCCCTCTCCATGTTAAGGAAGATGAATTGAGAATTCTACGGAGAGGAGAAGGTGTCAAAACCAGGAAAGTGATATTCAGACTGCTGAGAACATAAGGATTATCTTGGTTCAGACAGATTTTCTGTCCTGCTGCCTCTTACAAGATAGCAACCTCTGTTATGATGCAGTATATAGTTCATGGTTAAATAAATGTGCTGTGGAGAGACAAATCTGCTTAGAATCATAGTTCTACTGCTTGGGCATGTTCCTTACCCACCTAATCTGTGGCTTCTTCAACTGTCAAAAAGAGATAGTAATAGTACCTGCTTCATAGATTTATAATGAGAATTAAGCTAATTAATTTGTGTAAAATGCTTAAAATTGTGCCTGACTCTTAATAAGCCCCAATAAATATTAGGTATCGTTGTTATTATTAGGGAAAGTGCAAATAATGGCTTTAACACCCAAAGGAGACCTAACCAGAACAAAATTAGAAGAAAAGGAAGCATTGGGCAGTTGGGAGAAAGCAGAACAACAACAACAACAATAACAACAAAAACCACTATGCAAAAAAGTTCGGAACAAGTATTCAGTCATGTGTTCTGCCCAAAAGTGCTCTGAGATGTCTGAAGCATGTCAGAGATATTCACTCAACATAAATTCCATTTAGCTTCAGGGCAAAGAAAACCAATGAAACAATAGCGGCCATGTTGACATTATCAGAGAAAGCAGTGGCAAAAAACCCTGTTGGTCGGCTCATCTTTTAGAATCTATGGCACATATGGGTAGCTTGGGCCTTTTCTCATTTCTCCAGTGTATGGCTGGATTAACCAGGCAAATGCAATCTGCCTCCACATCAGAGGAAGAATATTTCCATGCAGAAAGGGCTACAGCTGTCACTGTCGACTCCCCATGCATCCTGAGAATAGTATGGTTTGCAGCAGCCAAGTTTTGGGGGAGAATAGAACTCCTCCTTCTACCTGAGCTGCCTACCAGGCTCCCTTTATACTGACCATGCTTTGTATGAACAGAACAATGTAATATGTTGAAGATTCTGGGCACTGAATAGAGTTGAGAGAATATCAGAGCATTTCAACATTGGTTTGACAAGATATCCAAAATATCATGAAGAGTTTCCTTTTTGGTCTTCTGCCTTCAAGGTGCACTCTCTCCAATACTGAAATTCTTTGTGAATCTGCGTTGGCAATTAGCGTGAAGACATAAATGACCTTTGGCAATCATTAGCTCTTTAATCATCATCTGCCTTCCCTTTATTCTCCAACAGATCCTGACCCACTTCATTTTTGTGTTGTAAAAACCTTCCATTATTTTCTAAGTTCACAAAGGGCCTTTTTAAATTTTTTTCTTTTATTATGAAAGTAATACTTGCTTATTAGAAAAAAATCAGATTGGAATGGTACAAAGTGAAAGTAAAAGTTTCCCTCTCCACTTTACCAAGAACCACCCCCAAGTTCACCACTCCCCAGAAGATTGGCCTTGATAATAGCAAATGGTGTATGCTTCAAAGAGGATCGTACCCCCACCTCGCATACTCATAAGTATGTACTCTTGTGCAACTTCCTTTTTTTATTGAACAATATTGAGAATATCTTTTTGTGTGTTCACATAGATTTACCTTGTTCTTTTTAATGAGTGCAGTATATTTGACTTTGTGGGTTTTACCATAACCCATCTCCTATTAATGGATACTTAGGATACCTTCAGTTTTTCTCTATTACAAACCATGCCGGCATGAACACCCTTTTCCATACATCATTGTGTAATTGTGAAAGTGCATCTCTAGGATAAATTCCCAAAAGACAATTTTGCTGAATCTGATGGTTGTGTACACTTAACAAACCTTTCAACAGATATTGTTAAATCTCTCTGTAAAATGTGGAACCAATTTACACTCCCATTAGCAGTATATGAGAGTGTCTGTTATCCCACTCCCTCCTTAGGGCCCTGAGTCTCTGGAGGAAGTGCCATGGGCTTTCAAGTCAGGCAGACCTGTTTCTGAATCTGACTCTGCCATTCATGGACTGTGCGACCTCTTTGAAGTCACTAGGCCCCTTGGGGCCTCAGTTTTATCACCTATAAAATGGAAAAAAATAATGTCTCCTGGGTATGTGTGCTGTGATAATTAAGTGAAATAACACAGGTGAAGAACCTAGTACAGTGCCTGCCAGGCAGTAGCCACTCAGTGTGAGCCATTTCCCTTAGCTGCAGTTCCACAACATGCCATTCTTGTTTACACCTGCTTCCCATTGCTGTCTCCTTCTCCCAGAGTGCCCTTTTTATTCTCATGGTGAAAATTCTCACAGTACAGTAACAAGAGACACATATGCTGAGTTCTGAGATCACTTTCCTCTTCTTACTTCATCTGTGTTTTTTATGCATGTTGTTAGAGAGGTGATGACACTTTCCTGGGGCTTCGTGTCCAGGATTTTGGGTATCTTTAGTTACCAGAACTGATAAGTTAACTACCAGATTGCTTTTGAATTATTTTTATGCAAATTCACCAATCCTAAAAGGTTATAGATGTTTGAGTAATAAAGCAACTCTTGGGAGTTATAGGGTGACTGAAGTTTCTCCTTTGTTTTTATTTATTTATTTATTTATTTATTTATTTATTTAGAGACAGAGTGTGGGGGAGGGGCAGAGAAAGAGAGAGAGAGAGAATCCCAAGGCTCCATACTGTCAGCGCAGAGCCCAGCATGGGCTCGAACTCATGAAACTGTGAGATCATGACGAGCTGAAATCAAGAATCAGACACTTAACCAACTGAGCCACCCAGGTGCCCCTGAAGTTCCTCCTTTAGAAAAAGATTTCTGAAGAATTTCTTGTAGAGGATGATGTACACTGCCCCCCACCACTGCTTGTCCCCAATACCTATGTCTCATACAAAAAATTTTGAGAAATAACTGACAGCTTCTTTTCATTCTTGACCTATGTACATTCAGGTAGTAGCAACTTGGTTATTGGATGATCCTTATAGCTACATTATAGTTTGTACACCCTCATATAAATTCAGTTTCTTCTGATTTCCAAGAGCTCCTGGCCTAACCATTGAAGACTAGGGGGTTCTGACTTGGCTGATTCACTACCCAGAAACTCAGCTCTACTTTGACTATTTTCTTTTATTGTTAAGATCTGGAGAAAAAAGGTATGGAAGAATTAAAGAGAAGACCACCGTAATTAGGTCCTTTAACTTTATCAAAAAGGGTTGTACCTAGTGAAGAGGGAAGGAAAGCGGACCTACTTAAAGATGCTTCCTTCTCCATGTGATATTCATTCTTCATGGATCTTCCTCAGTTTCTGGAAGGAAATTCAGCTTATAAAACTTGGATGGCTTCATGTTACAGAGAATGAGATGTGATGCTCTCTGCAGCAAGGCTACCTTAAACCTGCCCAGTTAAAAAGATCTGTATGAGCTTTGACTGCAAAGAGATTTTAGTTTTAGCATGAAAAGCCAATATCAGATCATTTGAATTTATTTTCCACTTCAGTTTACCCATCTGCTCCAGGAAATCTGATTTAAATACATTTTATCAGAAGCCTTCCACAGGCACCAAGTTACCTAGCAACTCCAAGTTTCCTTTAGTGAGTTGTTTCCAACATAAAGAGTGTTCACAACTTGGGGAGGATGTGTTTTTAGCCTTCAAAGTTTATGAAGCAAGAATTAAATATTGAAACTTCCATTCTCACTCTGCATGAATGTAGAATCTATTTAAATTACATAGAGTCTTGGGGGCTGTATTTCTAAAGAGAAATTTTTAATTAACCTACATGACCATAAACTTGAATGAAATAGTTCTGTTTAATTTGCACTAACCAATCCAAGTGCAGCATTGCTCAGCTCTAATTTAAGATCTTTAACAAAATCTAATTTGGTGCTTTGCATTTTACGCCTGCTTTGGTACGTCAAAAAGATTTAGTTTTTCTGGACCTTGGCAAATAGATCCCTCAGCTCCATTATGAGGATATGTGCTCAGATCTCTAGGTCTAATGGTGGGTTGAACACATGCAGAAACATCACTCTTCTCCAAATGCAAAGAAATGATAGGTAAAATATTAAATATATATGCAACTCTATAATCTAAAACAAAAAAGGAAAGTTTTTCTGGATTAGAAATAGGAAGGAACCCAGTGGTTAGCAAGGACAAAAGCTGCACAGACCATGGGGAGCCGAGAGTAGATAAAGCCACCAGGGGTCACATCTTCACACCAGTTGAGAACTGGGACCCAATACCTCCCACATTAAGCAGGAAGCTAAAACCTCTGCCTGCTTGTGAACAGGATCAAAAATCACTTTGCCTGTTTCCCAAGTGTACAACCAGAAATGTACTATTTGCTATGCCTAATCAAACTATTATTCAAAAGTAAGGGGGAAATAATGGTATTTTCAGACAGACAAAGACTCTGGAAATTTATTTGCTTATTTTTTATTTTTTAATTTAATTTATTTTTTTAAATATGAAATTTATTGTCAAAATGGTTTCCATTACAACACCCAGTGCTCATCCCAACAGGTGCCCTCCTCAGTACCCGTCACCCACCCTCCCCTCCCTCCCACTCCCCATCAACCCTCAGTTTGTTCTCAGTTTTTAAGAGTCTCTTATGTTTTGGCTCCCTCCCTCTCTAACCTTTTTTTTCCCTTCCCCTCCCCCATGGTCTTCTGTTAAGTTTCTCGATATCCACATAAGAGTGAAAACATATGGTATCTGTCTTTCTGTGTATGACTTATTTCACTTAGCATAACACTCTCCAGTTCCATCCACGTTGCTACAAAAGGCCATATTTCATTCTTTCTCATTGCCACGTAGTATTCCATTGTGTATATAAACCACGGAAACAATCAACAAAACTAAAAGGCAACCAACGGAATGGGAAAAGATACTTGCAAAAGACATATCGGGCAAAGGGCTAGTATTCAAAATGTATAAAGAGCTCACCAAACTCCACACCCGAAAAACAAATAATCCAGTGAAGAAATGGGCAGAAAACATGAATAGACACTTCATTAAAGAAGACATCCAGATGGCCAATGGACACATGAAAAGATGGTCAACGTCGCTCCTCATCAGGGAAATACAAATCAAAACCACACTCAGATACCACCTCACGCCAGTTGGAGTGGCTGAAATGAACAAATCAGGAGACTATAGATGCTGGCGAGGATGTGGAGAAATGGGAACCCTCCTGCACTGTTGGTGAGAATGCAAACTGGTGCAGCTGCTCTGGAAAACAGTGTAGAGGTTCCTCAAAAAATTAAAAATAGATCTACCCTATGACCCAGCAATAGCACTGCTAGGTATTTACTTATTTTTTCAATTTCTTTTAAGATTTTACTTTTAAGTAATCTCTATATCCAGTGTGGGACTCGAGCTCACAACCCTGGGACCAAGAGTCACATGCTCCACTGACTGAACCAGCCAGGAGCCCCAAGGGCTCTGAAAATTTAAAATCCTCAGATTCTCACAAATGCAAATCAGTAGTACAATAATATAACTGTAATATTACTAATAATTTTTGTGCTTAAAACAAATTGGAACTAAAATTCTAGACAATTACATGAGCATTAGTTGAGAGTGGAAGGGTGGGTAGTTTGAGGAAAGTGTCATTGTTCAAAAGTTTTGTCTTCTTTGAAAGGATAATAAGATCTAATTTAACTTAGATACTTTAAAAATATTGTAAGTATGTATGTAAAATTTTAAAGGGTATGGACTGTGTTTCTGACCGAGGTGTTGAAGCCTATGGCACCACCTCATACTAAGGAGACCTAAGATTAAGAAAACATGGAGCAGAATCATTTTCCATCAGCAACAAAAAGTAGGAGACAGAACAGTGACTTCAGATCTATAGAGAAGCTAAATTACCATCAACAGAGAAGATTTTGAGCCAATAGTACCCAGAGGCCTAGAGCAAGGCCTTGTGTGTCACTGAGGTAAACACGTTGCAGCTTAGGTCAGAGTCGAACATGCCTTTTAGTAGACTGTCTAAGGCAGCAGTTGTCAAACTTTCTTGTTTTAAGATCCCTGCATACTTAAATTTTGATGCTCCCAAGAGTTTTTGTTTATGTTGTTTACATAGAGATTGATATTTACCACATTAGAAATTAAAGCAGAAAATTTTAAAACTCAACAGTATACAAGGACACATTCCATTCACTGTCAGAGTAATGATGTCATCACGTCATGTATCCTCTGAAAAATTCTTCTGTATATGTGTGAGAATGAGAGAGAAGAAGGTAAAGTCCTGATATCGTTATGAGAATAGTTTTGACCTCACAGATATCTCCCTATATCTCCCCAGGGGTCCCCAGAACCATATTTTACAACTGCTGTTGTAAAGGACGGAATGTACCATATACTCTTTCAATGTTAACTTGTATGTAAGGTCTACCTCCATCAGATTAAGCCTCAGATGTGTTTCTGCTCTTGCTGTTTTCTGAGCTTATGGAACTCGTTGCCAGAAACACACTTGGCATTTATTTGGACCATTTATGATAGTGTTGTTTTGTTTCATAATTTGATTTTTTTTGTATAGATCTTCTCTCTTCAGTTTGAATCAGAACAAGGGCAAGACACAAATATTCTAGTATTTTATCCTAAAGGAATTAATACGGGATACTATGCAATTAGTAAGAATTAATAGTGATTATAATGGCTCTGAATTTATAAATTAGTTTTAATTATAATATTTACTTTTATAATGATTTAGAAAATTATTTTATTAGACAAAAGGGACCAAACTAGGTCTGATCCTTCTGTATTACTGATGGTAAATAATGTTGGAGTGCAATCACTGTCCAAGGCCAGAAACATGGAGTCTTCCTCAGTTCGTAACTTCTCATTTCCATCCAACTGGCCAATAAATCCTGTCGATTCTACTTTGGAACTGTCCCCTGAGGTGGCCCCATCCTTCTTATTCCTGTATACACTATGTCAGTTGAGTCTCCATCACTTTTTACCTAGAGTATAGGAGCAGCTTCCTTATTGGGCTCTCTGGGCCTCACCCCCTACCTCTTCTGCTTCTAGTACACATGTTACTCAGTCACTGGAATTATTTTCCTGAAAAAATATTTCACGTTAGCATTGTTCCTGTGTAAAAATCACCCATGACAACCAGTTTTCCTCTTGGTAGATGCCAGAATATACCACATTTTACTTACCTAATGCAGTTGGCTAGAGCATGGTTTTCAGAGTGGATGCTCTGGTCTCATGTGGCTCCAGACAGACAGCCAGGAATAAGACCACCTAACTACATAGTCAAAAGACTTGTCTACCTGGGAAATAGAGACTACTTGGCAGAAAATGATTTTTGAGTTCTTTAAAGTGATCTCTAAGAGAAGACTGTCCCAGCTGCTCAGGTTATGCTAAACTGCTTTTTCTTTTTCTTTTTTCCTCCAACTCACTCTATACTTTCACTTTGTCTCTGGAAGAATTTTCTAGCATAGTACCTACCACAAAAGGCACACCAGTGGTTCTCAACTGGGGCAGTTTTGCCCCCCAGGAGACATTTGGCAACATTTAGAGGCATTTTTGGTTGTCACAACTGGGGGCAGGTGCTATTGGCATCTAGAAGGTAGAGGTCTGGGATGCTGCTAAACACCCTGCAATGCACAACACAAAGAATTATATGGCCCCAAATGTCAATAGTGTGAGGTTGAAAAACCCCAAGGTATGCCATGTACACTACAATGTAATGTTAAAAAAATATATCACACTTTCTTGGGGTGCCTGGGGAGTTTGGTCAGTTAAGCATCAGACTTTTGATTTCAGCTCAGGTCATGATCTCAAGGTTCATGAGATCAAACCCGGCGTTGGGCTCCACACTGACAGCGCTGAGCCTGCTTGGGATTCTCCCTCTTCCTCTCTCTCTCAGCCCTTCCCCCACTCTCTCTCTCAAAATAAATAAATGAAACTTTAAAAATGTATATGTAATACTTTCTTTATATACCTTTCCTAAATGCCTTAATAACTTACATAACCATTTGCTTAATTTGAGTCAGCTTCTCACATGCCTACGGAATAAAGTACAGACTCTGACACAATGTTCAAGATCCTTTCAAATTTGCCCCTGCTTCTACCAGGTTCATCTTTCTTCACGTACTGCTGTGTGCGTTACACCACACTGCGTTAGAGCTCCCGTTCCCTGGAGTGCCACACCCTTTCACATCTTTGTGTGAACTCTTCACTGACTAGACTACCCTCTCTTCTTATTCACCTGCAGATTTCTATTTCTTCTTAAGGACCCAGCTCAAACAAAGCCTTCTCTGATACCCTCTCCTCTTCTCTGCACATTTGTTTCTCAAACAAGCTGTTCCTATTTTTTTTTATAGTACTTATTTATTTGCCTCTCCTACTGCACTGTGAGTTTTTAAATATTTTATATTAATTTGAATTGATAGAAGTTAGCACCGGGCCTGGCACAAGGTAGGTGCTCAAAATTATGTTTCAAGTATATATGTGTTGGTGCCTGTATGTGTGTATATGGAGGCATGGGTGCGCACGTGCACACACACACACACATTTGACATTTTGACAAAGAGAAAGGCTGGCTGAAGATAGATTTCATCACCATTACTATGCAAGATAACTCCTCTCAGACACTTGCATCATTTTCCTATGAGAAGAATTTGTTTTTATTTTTTTATATTAACTATAATTTATTGTCAAATGGGTTTCCATACAACACCCAGTGCTCATCCCAACAGGTGCCCTCCTCAGTGCCCATCACTCCTATGAGAAGAATTTAAATCAAGATTCAAAGGATCGAAAAGAAAACACAATCTACAGAGATACAAGCATTCAAACGCCAAACCAAAAGATTGCCAATGCAGCACAGTACGTCTCCAGCTGAAGGACACCTAGTACAACACTCCAGAATTGCACGTGGAATAACATTTCATCAAAAGCACAGCCAAAGTTGTTCATGTTTTTCCTAGAATGTGACCCTGAATCTGTTCACCAAGTGAGAGCTGGGAATTCTAGAGGCCTGAGTGAGTGTGTGCTCTGTATGCACATACATAAGAATAATACTTGCTGATAAATCTGGTAAAATCTGAATTCTATACCCACTGGTCATTTGTCTTAACTTTCTTCAAACTCATCCAGTGTTTATCAAATGATAATGAACAAGCTACTTGTGACTACCAATACACAAAGTGGGGAGTTGTGGGGCAAGAGTCCCTTGGTCTGGTTTTTCCCACCTATAAGATGAGAGTAATGATTTGTACTTAAGAAGTCAGAGGAAAAGTGGAACATGTACAGAAACCAATTCTGTTTGGATCCAGAATTAATCTGGAACATATGTATATATCTCATACAATGAAGAGATATCTAGCAGAGTCAGAAATAGAATATCACTACATGAGTCTTACTAATTTTTAAGTAATGACCTACGGTTTCTTTTAGGCTGGATCTGATTCCTCTCTACTCCATGTTTATTGTAAAGAAAAGCTTTATGCTCAGATGTTCATCGAAGTCTGTCAAGAGAGGGGAATGGAGAATATTACCTAATATCGAGCATATTTAAAGAGACTGCTATTGGATATGAGCAAATATAATTATAGTTTTCAAAAAGAAAGAAGGGAGGTTCCCCAGACTATGATTTGGAAGCTGAAGATTTAGTTTGAGAATTTGGAGCCTCAGATTGGGGAACGCATTGACACTGAAGGTTTGTCACAGGCTATAGAGGGTTCTTAGGTTGGAGTCCATTTAAATCTCTACAGCATCAAAATGGCCTAAAGTACAGATCCTGTACTAATTAAGTACAACTGCTATACTTCTGTTAAGGGGTTTCCATGCCCCTGACAGATCAACAGAAAAGGAGGCTTTTATGACTCAACAGATGATCAGTGTAGATAAAGCTCGATCATAAATGCAAAAGGAAGCCCAATAGAACCATAGCATCAAAGGAAAGAGTATGCCTGGTTTGGGCAAGCTTTGAAGTACCAACACATACCTCTATTTTGTAAAAATGCATTCAGGGGCTGCAGACACAAGCCCTTCTCAGTCACTGAGAAACCAATGGATTTAGGGACAGGTGGAAAGTCACAACTTGTTGGTAAATAGAGGAAAGGCTGTAGGGCAGAAAACATTATGTAGGGGCTTAAGGGGTGACACCAAGACCAAAGAGTGGCAATTACAGGGATTTGAAATTTTGGCTCAACAGAAGAAAATATTTTATGATAGCCATCACTGCTCTAAAAGGAAATGGCTTCCCTTAGTGAACAGAGAGCAACCTGTCCCTGGAAAGGCTCAGGCAGAGGCTGCACAGGGATGTTGAGGTGGGTTTCCAGCATCAGACGGGTTGACCACTCAGCAGATACCAGCGGAGCTCTGCCACGTGCCAGGAACTCCTCTGCCTTCGTGGTTTCTTTGGCTCTTCAAGTCTTACATTTGGATGATGCCAGTTGACATGGAATGTTGACCATCCTCATCCTCAGCTATTTTGCCCTACATCATCTTGTACTACTGATCATTAGCCATGCCTCTTACATTTTTGAGGGCCTGTGAAGCCACAGAATAAAATTTTATAATAGCTCAAATGAGAAAACGCCTCTAGGAGGCAGGAAGAGGAGGTGTCTCTCTGTCAGCTCTTGGCAGGCTCCTTATGGCAGTGTGCTATGGCGGGCAAGAGTGTGCACTGTGTGTCAGACCGACTGCCCTTTCAGAGCCTTGGTTTCCTCCTTTGTAAAATGAGGATGATAACACATCATAGATTATTGTATCTGTAAACTGCTTAGCTTAGTGCTGGCATAGAGTAAATTCTTGCTCAGCCTCATGGAGACTGTAATTCAGCTCTGCATAGATTCTGCCTAGGCTCTTAATTAACACAGCACCTGGTATACAGTAAGTGCTCAATAAATGGTAATTCTTGGTAGGAAGAGTAACATAAGGGTAGTAGCAGTAGTAGTAGTTATGGTAGTAGTAGCAGCTAACCAACACTTAAGACATGTAGCCCGACTCCTAGTCCAGTGCTCTCTCTGAAACCTGGCAACGTGAGATTTTATGCTTGTCCTCATTTTGTTTTGTGGCAATTAGATGTGTGGCTCAAGACTTAGAATGTTCCTCCCTTTTAAGAATGAGCAGATCAAACTAATACCCTGACATTTTGGAAAGCGGATTTGACCTCTGTGACTTTGGCACTCTTTTCTCTGAGAAGGATATTGTGAGGATAATGTGAGAACAACAGAGAGACTCAGAAACCCCAGTTCGCCCGTATCAGTGCCAGTTTCCATCAGTTTGGGGCGTTAATTATTAAAAACCCCCTTTCACTCTCAAAATCGTCATAGTTTGGGTGACAAACAATAGGGTCACTCTAAACCTAGTGCTCACCACTCCTAATCGTAGTCATCCAAACCACACAGACTCCAGACAAATTGTATGCAATTCATAGTTTTAAAAAAGTGATTGTCGCTTCTAAGTGATTGTGCGTCACTCTCCTGGGCACAGATAAGGGGCCCATCAAAATTGTCCAAATGGGACCATTTGCAAAGAATTTTCCTGTTTCCCTGAGTATCTGGAATGTAAAGTTGACACCATTCTTTCCTGCAGGAATCTGTGTTATAAAATAGCATTTATCATCTATCCCTCTGAGAGCCTGGTGAAAAATGAGTGGGGGCTGGTGGAGCCCAGGTGACGCTCTCTTTGCATACAGAAGATTTAGCACAAAGATTTCCCCAGGCTTTTTTCCCTGGGTGTGGACAGGAAGGTGAAGGAAAGAGCAGTTCAGTTCCATAGCCGGCCTGCAGTTGGAGTGGGTTGGGAGAGGCCTACTCTGGCATCATCTGCTCCACACTCCCCCAGATCACATATCAGCTGCCAGGACCAACTGGTGCTTCCTGGAGGTCTTTAAAAAATGATTTTCCAGCTGTGAAAGGCTGCGCTATTGTTCTGCTGTTTGGCCACCTTCTCTCTGGCTGGTCCACCGGCAGCAGCCACGCAGGGCAGCCAGAATGAGTCAAATCAAAGGGTCAACAGTACAGCAGCCGCCCAGCCACCATCCCTCCTCTCTCAGCTGTCTGATGTCAGATCATCAAAGGCCCTGCATATGGCCCTGTGCTTGCTCATCATTCACCTCGCAGGCCTCTAGAATTTTCACAAGTCAGAGGAGGCGCCAGGAGAAAATTTGCGGCCCCTGAGGGTGCCCTAGGGGTGGTTAATAGCCAGGGAGGGTGACAAGAAAGGGGGAAGTTTAGTGTGCTGTGGTTCCCAATTGTTTGGCTAACAGCCGGAGGTTGACCTTGAGCCTGCGTCTGCCACATGGCAGACGCACCAGCCGGGCAGCATGTTCTGAGAGATAGGGAATAATGGAACTTGAAAATGCAAATGGTTTTAATGAATACTTCTCCCCTCCTACACACCCCCGTTCACCCCATAGTTCTGTGTGGAAGAAGAAAGGTTTCTCAGTTTATAGGGGAAAGTCCCTACTTGCTCTAAAATCTAAACGTATAATAGAGACCTGTCCTTCTGAGGCCTCTGCCCGTTGTCTGAGCCTTACAGGCTTGACTCTCCCGGATCATATCATAGGGAAGCACGGCACCCCGTGTGCCATGACTTGATCCCAGCCCAGGCCAGTGGCTAAATGAGACTACAGACAAAGAGCCTTTTATGAGAATGATTACCTGGTACTTAAAAAGGTGACAAGCGGCAGGTCGTGGACTTACTGACATGGCAGTGGGGTCTGTGTATGATGCTTATCAGCTGTGTGTGTTCCTGGGGCTGGTTCATGGTGTTACTCTCCTAGTCTGGCCACGAGGGCATACAGAACTGGGGCGGAAGCGGGGGGCAGGTTACAGGAATGCCTGCCTCTCTGCCTCTTGTCAACTGCTTCCATGCTGGTACCTCCTTCCTTCTAAGATGCAGCTTAGGAGAGAATCAAGGGGCTTGCCTGGCCACTCTTCGATGCTGTTTCCGGACTACCTGATTCAGCCTGATCTCTATCAGGTCACTGATTTTGTGAGATTCATCCTTGGCCTTAAAATCTAAGCCCTGGCAGGGGTGGCATAATCAACATTTAAGGGGATGGGGGTAGGGGGGAACGTACTCCTTCCTATTTCCCCTATCTGAATTCTGATCCTGGTGTGTGGCTCAATTTCCTGTACCCCAAAGGGTTTGCATGCAGCTGGGGAGGCTGTGTGTGTGTATATATATATATATATATATATATATATATATATATAAAATAAAATCTATAAGACAGAGTGGGTCTATGAAAGTAAATGCAGACTGTTGTAATTTTGATTTCAGTATCTCCCAAAGTTATCAAAAGTGTTTTGTAAACTGCAAAGTAATGTACAAATGTAAGCGGTGTTGCTATGGTTATTTTATTTTATCAAATGCCTTTTGTTAAAAAATGCAAGTGATTTCTCTTGGAGAATTGGTTTCACGAAAACCTCCAATGAGTACAGAAAGCTCTAGCTTTGTCACCCGGCAGTTGTTCAAATGCTGTTTCTGTGGGTCACACGTGTCCAGTATTCTTTGCCCTGAAATCCACTGTACAGGCAAATTAGAGCTATGCATCATCTTAAAAATGGGCTTTGGAAACAAAACCAGTTTGTAACAAATTATAAAGGAACATGATACTAACATTTTAAACTGTAAGATATACAAACTGAATTAATTAATGGGAAACTATTATTAGATGCAGGGTATTTCATCAAACAATAACTCCTATGTCCACACAAACAAGCCTCATCTAGGATGGCTCATTTACAGGCTGTTACAGCTTGCATAAAGAAAGAAAAAAATTAAACTGGGGGCTCTTTGAATATAGCATAGTGCTGAAAATCTCATTTACCGTTACTTTTTAAATCTACATATCTTTTACAAATGCTTAACTTTTTACTGAACAGGAAGCTTAGGCGATGAGCCTGGATTTATACAGTTGTTATCAGAATGGACTTTGAAAGCATCATGTGGTAATTTTTTCAAAAAGAAAAAAACTTGGGTATGGAGCCATAGACCATTGTCCTGAAGGAAAAGGAATCCGTCTGCGTTTCTGTAAAGGTGGTTAACCCGCAGGCAGAAACAACTGCTCAGGATATTTTGCAAATTTACATTTACATTTGTTGATTCCATATTAAACTGAATAACCAGGCACATGGAAGGTAAAACCCTCTTTTAATTAACCCTCTTGGTGTGGGCCCATGTGATTAAATATGACGGAGCTGCTCCTGGGGTTTCTGCTACTGAAAATACTAACAATAATCATTTGTTTTGTTTTTATATTTAAACACATTATTGCATAGCTTGGTGCAGAGATAATTACCAATTTTATCTCCTGTGTTTTTCTAATGTTCATTAATAACAATAAAGGGTTGTAGGTTAAAAACTCATTTAATTGCCTTTATGTTAATGACATTATGAATAGCCTTAGCTACAAGATTCTAATTCTGTCCAGTATCCTCTTTCTCAGTGGAGCCCCAGGAGGGCTGCTCATTTTATCAGCATTACTGATTCAGAGTTTTTCCTTGCAGGTGGGTTTTTGTACATAATCAGAATTAATGCACAACACATTTTGCAAGGAATGGAGTAGAAGCACTTGGAATAAGTAATTAACTAGAGTGCCCAAGGAAATATGCCCAAGCATTTTTTTAGCATATTCATAAAACATTAAGAACAGTCATAAACACAGTAGAAACAATTTCCTGGTAATGTGCTTTTAGACTATTTTCTGGCTCCTTTTTCTTTCTTTCTTTCTTTCTTTTTTTTTTTTTTTAATTTCTCACATAGGGGAAATTTTTTTTTTTTAACTGAAAATCCCAGGGATGCAGATAAAAATGCCCAATGTGTGGCGCTTTGGGATTAGATGTGCTTCTGTGCTGCTGCAACCATGTTGGCCGTCTGGGTACCATTTCCTTTCTCTTTCCCTGCTCCCAGCTCCATCACATAATTTATCAGGCAGGAAAAGGAGTGAACGCAGCGCAGCTTGCAGCATTCCAGGAGATGTGGTTACCCACCTATTCCCAATCTCTAGCGTTAACCTCATGGCATGGGCGAGAATGCCCAGGAAGGAGGAGGGGGTAAGAAGCAAAGCACTACTGTTGTAGTGACTGCTGTGGCTTACCACCCAGGCTGCCTCCCCACCCCTTAGACTGACACACTCATTCCTCCAGCTCTTGCTGGCTGACTGCTCTCAGCTGAGCCACTTCCCCAGGTCATCAAGGTCATGTCCCTACCCCACCCCCAGGCGTCCTGTATCCAAAGACAGGTCGGTAGGAGAATTTAAGGGTTTGGCCCCCCTTCCCTCAAGATAAGATAATTCAGAAAGCCTGACATCAGAGCACCCTGGGGGGGGGTTGGCTGAGGCCTTTGTCCTATATCCCTCATCCTTCCTCACAGATGATGATCTGAACAGCACTCTCCAATCAACCTCCTATGCACAAATCTCAGAGTCAGTTTCCTAGGGACCCGTCCCATGACAGGTAAGCTATGGTTATAGACTGACACGTCTCCGCGCTGTCTGGTGGACACTGAAGAAGCAGATACTCCTGGGCCTCTTTGACCTTGATATCCTTTTATGGTGCGTTGGGCATAGAGCTTGATCCCCTGGATGGTGTCAGGAGCAGCGTGAAGATACGCTGCCTTTACATTGAGCAAGTATCACGTGAGCTAAGGTATATGATAATGTTTTTAAAATCATAGATGGAGTTATGAGGATGGAGTTAGAGGATTGAGTTCACATACTGGCTGTGGTTTTTGGATAAGTTACTTAACATCACTGAACAGCAGTTCCTTATTTTGAAAGCGGGGCTAATGGCACAGGTAATGTTTGTTTGGTGTTTACCCAGTCCCCACTAAGTTTATACGGAGAGTAGGATTTTGTGTGTTTATTTTATTTATTTATTTATTTATTTTTAAAGTTTATTTGTTTGAGAGAGACAGAGACAGCACAAGGGGGGGAGGCGCTGAGAGAAGAGGGAGAGAGAAAGGATCCCAAGCAAGCTCTATGAGGCCAGCACAGAGCCCGACATGGGGCTCAAACTCACGAAACCATGAGATCATGACCTGAGCCCAAACCAAGAGTCAGACGCTTGACTGACTAAGCCACCCAGGCTGGTTTTTATTATTATTATTTTTTAGAGGTCAAAATATCAACTTAATTTCATTAATTTATTTATTTACTTACTGATTTATATTTTAAATTCCAGTATAGTTAACATACAGTGTTATATTAGTTTCAGGTGTATGGAGACTATGATTTTTGGAATGCTGAAAATAATCTTCACCATCAGCCAGGCCAATTTCTTCAAGACTGAGATTTAAAATGACCCTGGCTCTCATGGTATTCAGTATGCAATCTAAATGGGAGCCCACGGAAGAAGGTGGCACAGACTGAGCACAAAGCTGTTGATTAAAGGAAGAACCAGAATATGCATAAGATCCCAGGTGACTTAGAGCATGGCCACATTCAGTTCTTCCAAATGCAGGTAAGGAGAAATAGGCAATGATATTGGTTTGCTAGATACCTGGAGGCTTTAATGCATTAGCTTATTGTATCCTCATCGCATCCTTAACTGGGTACTGTTATTGTGCCCATTTTACAGTTGAAGAAACTTAGGTTCGGAGTTTATGTAACTTTCCCTAGGTTACACAGCTAAGAAGTTGCAAACTCAACCCTTGCCTTTAATGACACTCTATAACAGAGGACCCATGGTTTGAAAAATCATTTAAAACTACCCCAATATCAGTATTTCCCAGCCAATTAGATGTCCTATTCCTTTTTAGCAAAAATATCAAAAAACTCAAGTCCTATCCAAAGACGATGTTATGGTGGTACCTGGTGCTGAGTCTCTCCCAGTGAAGTCACAATGTGTTGAGGCTTTAAAAAATAGAAGCCTTAGGGCACCTGGGTGGCTCATTCCGTTGAGTGACTGACTCTTGCTTTTAGCTCAGGTCATGATGTCACTGTTCGCGAAATCGAGCCCCACCTCTGGCTCTGTGCTGACAGTGCAGAGCCTGCTTGGGATTCTCTCTTGCCTTTCTCTCTGCTCCTCCCCTGCTTGCACACTCTCTCTCAAGTAAATAAGCTTAAAAAAATAGAGGCCCTTCTTTGCCTATGGCATCATAACTTGGAATTATAACTCCCTTGGTCTTAAAATTAAAGATACATGCTTTGAAAGCCCAGTGTAAGAGAGGCGGAAGTGATCATTATTCAGAACAATGTCACATCAGATTTTGGTTAATCTCACTGTTCAAAAATGCATTAGATACAAGGATATCATTTCCCTATAAACTGTAGATCTGTACAGCACATGAAATTTTGTCAAATGGTTTTACACTTATGACTTCACAACAACTTGGTGGAGTGGTTATTGGAGCACCATGTGATAGAAGGTAAGACTTAACTTCTTTAAGGAACCTGTCCAAATGCCATCAGTTCTCTTGGCAGTAGAGATGAGTCGAGAGCCCCATTCTTTAGACTTTTTACTACTCAGAATATTGTCCTTGGGCCAGCAATGTCCACATCACCTGGGAGTTTGTTGAAATGCAAACTCTCAGGCCCCACCTGATCTAGTGAATCAGAATCTGTCTTTTAACAAGGTCTCTATAAATTTGTATGCATATAAACGTCTGACAGCACCGTCTCTTTCCACTGTCTCAAATTCTCTCTCATCTTCAGTCTAGAATGTAAGTCCCATGAGGGGAAGGCCTGCATCTGGCTTGTTCACCATCATACCCTTAGCACTTGCACAGTGCCTGGGCCAAAGTAGGCATTCCACCAGACACATCAATGACTGTATGGCTGCCAGCCAGATAGTACGTGTGTCCCTTCCTAGAGGAAACAAGATCATTTTCCGTGTTCTTGAAGGTCCACCATCAGCACAAAGGTATTTGCCTAGTTCATCTGAAAAAGGTGAAGCCATGCTTAAAAGATATACTGAAGCCTGTGGTTTGCAATCCTGCTTCTTAGCCCACAAAACCAGTGCCTATCAGGAGGGGAAATATTGTACTGTGTAATTATTTAAATGAAAACAACATAAATGAAGAGAAAGGGCTATTTATATCAATGCTACTAATTAAATGAGAAGTAATGGGCCCTGCTGAGAAAGGATACAGTCGGAGAGAGCAAGAAAAACTTCCTGCCAGCAAAGACTAGCAGACAATGGGACAGTTTTCCTAGTGGGATAATTATGACTCCTGGAGAAGATTGTCCGAGGCAAGATGAGATAAGTATCAGGAAAGTATAATGTGCTTCCAACCCTATTATCAATGATGCTTTCAGGCACCAGCTCCGGGTCACAGATTTTGAATACACTAAATGCTTAATTCAGTGCTGCCCTTTCACCCGAAAGATCTCGGGGTAAGAGAAAAATATGTGCACCAGTCCAGTGCTCCCTGATTTAACTCTTCATTGAAATACACTAGGAATAAATGACAGGGGAGGAAATTACAACCCCACTTCCCTCCCCCCCCCCCCCGCTCAGAAATTGATTTCCATTTCAAACAGCTGATAGAACAACAATGTGGTCATCTAAAAGCCTGTGAAGATGATCCTCCAGCCCCTTGCTTTACTTTTTTTTTTTTTAAGATCACTCTGAAAAAATATTTTGGAAGCAGGCGGTGTGGAAGTGAAAGTCTCCTATTCAGAAAATCAGTACAGATTGAGGTATCATAAGATGTTGATTTATAGGCTGCTCGGTTGTAAATGACTTGCTTTCTCATTAGTCAGACCTGGTTGATGGCTATGATAAAAATAAGACAAATAATTTAAAACCTATACTTGCAGAGTATGCTTGACTTCCAATTTGTCCTTGGAAGATTTGAGGCCTGAGTGAAGAAAGATTCACAGAGAAGTCAAAAGACTGCAAGTCACAGATACCACAGAGCAATGCCCTTAGAGCTCAGGCTCTGGAACAGAACGACCTGGGTTTAAACCCAGGTGGACCCCAGTCTTTCTGGCACCTCATCCAAGCACTTCATTCCCTTAGGTTCTGTGTTCCCCACTTGTAAGATGCAGGTAACAATAGAAACTACCTCTGTGGTGGGTGGGAGGAATAAATGACATAGTTCCATTCCATAAATGGAATACACCTGGCCTGGCAAGCTCAGCTCTCAGTAAATGTTACCTGCTTTTGCTATGCAAACAAATAGCTTCTGTTTGAAAATATTTCCAATTTTACATATGCTTATCATATACCTTCTATGGGACCAAAGCAGGGAGAATTGAGAAAGGCTATCTAGAGCCGATTTCTTGCCTTCAGTGAGCTTACAGACTAACCGGGAAGATGATGTGGGAACATGAAACTATCAAGGAAAATGGAGAGAGAGCTGGATAAAAACCAAGTGAGAGATGATGGCCAGAGGAGGAGAGAGCTGAGTGGGGCCGGGGGGAGGGCTGGGAGAGACTAAAGGTATAAGCGGTGGTGAAAGGCTTCAAGGACAAAGAAACTGGACTGTGGCAGGGCCCTGGGGGACATGGGGGTATTAAGATGGTGATGAATGGTACGGCCATGAACTTATACTGGATCTGCTATTGAACTACCCTGGTTATCTGACAGGATACTAGGATATCTCCTATGACGTGCTTCTGGTAAGCTCTTGGTGGCTTGTCTCTATGACAACCTATAAATTATATTCTTAGTGGCTTTTTACAGGATCTCCATTCATCCATGTTTATTGAGCATATAATATACGCTAGGCACAGGGGATATGAATATGACAAACCAGGCCCCAGTCTTTACAGAGCTCGTATTCTACTGGCAGAGATATAAAATAAGCACATAAATATATAATATCAGTAGAGATCAAGCAGGGCAAGGTGGCTATTGTATACAGAGTGGCCGAGAAGACCTTTTTGAAGGCATGACCTTATGAGCACAGGCCTCAATCCCAGAGGAAGAGTGTTCCAGGTGGAGGGAACAGCAAGTGCACCGGCTCCAAGGTAGGATTGCGTTTCCCACTTGGAAAGAAGGCCTGGGCCACCATAAAGGAGCAAACATGGCCATTCGAGTGCCGTGTAGCTTTCTTACATAGTACTCCAGTGATGTCTGCCCAAATGGCACACTAATGAGCAAAGTAAAGTTCACAATCATTGATCATACTTCCACAAGTAAGCTAAAAAATTGAGTTGAAGGGATACTAGTGAAGCAGTTGGCATTTGCAAGCTGATGAACTCATTTTTCTTTAGAACACCAGGAAGTTTAAGATGTGTCTGAATGTATAGGCTAGAGTTCAAACTGTGGCCTTCGTTTGAATTATTTTCCATTTTCTACTTGCTAAAGCCCCAATGATGATTAGTATTTAGTAAAATTACTTTGTTTAGTAAAAATCCATGAAACAGGTATATTTCTGGATAAGAGTGAATGAGTGCATTGTGTGTTAGAACCTTCATCTTGGGACTTCCCCCCGAATAAAGCCACATTATTGTCTAACACCAATAATTCAAGTGACAATGTGTTGTTGCAGGTCCGTTAACCTGAAATCTTGAACTAAATCTGTCAAAAGTTTTCTTTTTTTTGCAAACTGGCTAAAACGTTTAGTGGCAAGGGAAAAAAAATGCCACGGAAGCATTATGTTAAGAAACCTTTGTTTCAACATGAAGGAGGAGTTGTTTTTATTTAATAATTTCTGCCAACAGTCCGGTAACATATTCCAATTTTGATTTGCCATTTTCTTAAACTGGCCTGGTAAAATGTAGACATCTAACATACAAACAATAAGACTTCAACCTCCTCACTAGAGGGAGAGAATAAGTATTGATATGTATGTATAAATGGTACGTTCTTCAACTTCTTGATTCCTTAACCTTTCTGTGGAAAAGACTCTCGGGACGTTACTGAGGAAAAAGTGGTTTTTTCCTTCCAGATGGATTTGTTGGCGACGGCAATATTTTTAGTTATGCCAATAAAATGAAAGGGAGACAGAAAATCAGGCAACTGCCGGAGTGGCTAGTGTGCGACTATTACCAAGGCAGAAATGAGGCCAAAGAGATGATAAATGGGTGTCTTTCACCCACTCCATCAGCTGAAGCCTGACCTGGATCTTCTTTTCCATCTGAGCTCCAGGCAAGCCACCATTTTTCACAGCAGCACTTAATAGTGGACATTAACTTAGCCCTCCCCGAAAGGGCTGACCTGCAGTCTACACTCGGTGCTTCTCCAAACTGTAATCACTTGCTCACTCGGTAATTTTATCAAATAGCATGCACCTTTTCAAGCCACTTATTGGCCAATTAAGTCAAGTTCTCACTGAGGGGGTCCAGCTGGCTTCAAGTTATCTAAGATGAATTGATTGAAGACATTCTGCAATCTATGAACCCAGTTTAATGATCTAGGTGATAATACTTGTAATTCTTCTCAGTCAGGGGAATTTGCTGCAGCTGTTGTCGGCAAATCCATGTTCTGATACACTGAAGCACCAGAAAAGCATTAATCCGCCCTCGGAGTTCCATAGCGATGGCTGCATTGTGAAAAGGGAAATTTAAAATTCACCCGGCATCACCAAGTGAACATGGTCTTTCCGTTGATGTGTTTTTACTTTATCCCATTGCAAATGTTGTTTTCTAAAGGTAGAATATGGGGAGAATACATTATTGATAATACTTCATCAAGAATAGTGAATTGCAAACAAACGCCTGAAACAACAAAAAAATGCAATAAACACCACATCAAACGTTTGAGATACAAAAAGCACCGCTTTAAGGTAAGAACATGATATTTTCTAAAACGTTGGGGTGGGGCTCCAAGCACTAAAGTCATTATTTTTATACGAAGTGTTTTGTGGAAGTCAGAAATAGTAAGGGTTTGCGCTCCCACCCCCTGGATTCATGGCTATTGAAGTGATAATGAAGAAGTGTCATACAGTGACAAGGGCCTTCAGTGTATCTCCAAACACTTTTCTGCACAGTGACATATTTTTAAAAAGTAATCATTAAATAATTTGCTTGCTTGCTTTCCTCTCTGTGCATTTGTTCCCTGAGCCTCTGAAACGTTAATTCTCCTCCCTATGAAGCAAATACTGTAAATAACACTCTGAAGGTTTTTCTGGGTGTTATGAAAATTCAGAATACTTAGGAACACTCTTTCCTACAGTGGTCTGTGCGGTTTATGTTTACAACCTGAAAAGCTGGTTTTGATTTTCGTACGAAAGTGGCAGCTGTGATATTAATTTACGCTGTGCTGAGGAGCCGCCGACCCTCTCTTTCTGGAGAGTAGGTTCCTTTCCCTGAGAGGTGTGATTGAACTTGGCTTTGGGGATGTGTGACTTGCTGGGAAAGACTGGTGCTTTTGATAAGATTTTAAATTCTTTCCAATGATGCTGGAAACAATGGACTAAGAAGGATGTATCTTCAGGTAGAGTGTAGGCTTTGGTGGGCAAACTTCACTGGATCATGGCCATACTTTACATTTAAGGGTCCAGAATTCCTCTCTACCAAGTAAAGAGCAAGAAACAAGGAGTGACCTTTTTCTTTAATTTTCCTAATCAGGACAAGGCAAGGTCAGGCAGAACTTTGAGGTCTGGTATGAAACAAACAGAGTTTTCTCTGGGAACAAAAGACCTGATTATTCAAAGAACACTTTTCTGCATTTTTTTGCCTCTATATGTCCTCCTCCTTGTTGATAGGTTAACATACTTAAAATGTTCTAACTACTGTAAACGAAAATTCTTAAAAATTTTTTCTTTAATGTTTATTTATTTTTGAGACAGAGACAGAGCATGAACGGGGGAGGGTCAAGAGAGAGGGAGACACAGAATCCGAAGCAGGCTCCAGGCTCCGAGCTGTCAGCACAGATCCTGACACGGAGCTCGAACTCACGAACTGTGAGATCATGACCTGAGCCAAAGTCCAACTCTCAACTGACTGAGCCACCCAGGCACCCCTGTAAATGAAAAATCTTATCCAACTGGGATTATCTAAAATAACTAATACTCTCTTGCCACAAGTCAGACACGGGTTCTAAGTACTCTACATGAATTAAAACTCAGTTCTCACAAGACTTAGGAGATCAGTGCTATTACCTTCATTTTACAGACGAGGAAACAGAAGAACAGAGAAGTTAAGTAATTTGCCCAATGTCACACAGCTAATAAGTGCCAGAGCCACGGTCTGAACCCAGTATGCTGGGTTCAGTGTCTATGTGATTATTGACTATGTACTGCCTTTCTGACTTCTCATAGGTCAAAAGCTTCGGCTTATCTCTGGTTTAGCTTTCCAGCCTAGTCCCATAA
Organism: Felis catus; assembly: GCF_018350175.1. Classification (NCBI taxonomy): domain Eukaryota; kingdom Metazoa; phylum Chordata; class Mammalia; order Carnivora; family Felidae; genus Felis; species Felis catus. The sequence continues at coordinate 76,914,961 of NC_058375.1, read as the reverse complement.
TATCTCCCCAGGGAAAGAATTATAAAAGGGCAAAAGGACAACTGACGTCATAACTAGCAGAAACCAAGTGCTTGTCTTCAGGAGGCCTTACCCCAGATCCATTACTTAGGGCCTATCTAACCTCCAAAGAGCTCAGAGCATTTCAGAAATGTACTTGAGTCAGCAATATGTTAGCAAAGTGTCCCGAAGAGTAGATATCTTGTTCTTTAAAAAAAAAAAAAAAGGGGCGCCTGGGTGGCGCAGTCGGTTAAGCGTCCGACTTCAGCCAGGTCACGATCTCGCGGTCTGTGAGTTCGAGCCCCGCGTCAGGCTCTGGGCTGATGGCTCGGAGCCTGGAGCCTGGAGCCTGCTTCCGATTCTGTGTCTCCCTCTCTCTCTCTGCCCCTCCCCTGTTCATGCTCTCTCTCTCTCTGTCCCAAAAATAAATAAAAGTTGAAAAAAAAAATTAAAAAAAAAATAGATCAACATAAAAAGCAAAATGTCATGTTGACCTTGAACTCATTTCTCCAGGATCTTAGCTTGATTTCTCCTCTGGGCCCATTTTATCTTACTGAAACATGAATTAACACGATCCTTTCCATACAAATTCAGATTGTCCTGGGGACAAAGACTCTCTTTCGTCTGAATCTAGCACTGTTCTAGCTGTTGAAAAAAATTAGGTCTTACTATGCAGGTGAAGATCTGATATGGGGATAGAGATGCAAAAAAGAGAAAAGCTAAATGCCATATGCAAATTATCTATATCTTTGTCTGAACTGTACAGATGAGGAAACAGAGGCTAAGGTCACATGCCAACTTTTTTTTTTTTTTTAACTGCCTACGGTATCTCTTTCAACAAATAAAAATGTATTACAATATGAAATTATTTTCAGTGACCATTTATATATTTTATTTTTTTAATGTTTATTTTTGAGAGAGAGAGACAGAGCGTGAGGGGGGAGGGGGCAGAGAGAGATGGAGACACAGAATCCAAAGCAGGCTCCAGGCTCTGAGCTGTCAGCACAGAGCCCAACGCGGGGCTTGAACTCATGAACCGTGAGATCATGATCTGAGCCAAAATTGGATGCTTAACCGACTTAGCCACCCACGTGCCTGAGCATTTATTTCTTTTAAAATACACATGATATTGGGGTGCCCGGGGGTTCAGTCGATTGAATGTCTGACTCTTTACCTCAGCTCAGGCCATTGATCTTACAGTTTGTGGAACTGAGCCCCATGTTGGGCTCTGCGCACTGACAGCATGGAGCCTGCTTGGGATTCTCTCTCCTTCTCTCTTTGTCCTTCTTCCATTTTCTCTGTCAAAATAAATAAACTTTAAAAATATACATATACATGTTCTCTGCTAGAGTTTCATAGGCCTACGGCCTCTTGTATACTCACATGGCCCACATACTTTTCTCCTTAGTGTTAATTGCAATTGTAATTAATTAATACATATATAATTGCTTTTTTAACTTTGATTTCCCTAACCAGAAAATTCCACAAGGGCAAAAAATGTGACTGTGGTTTTCACTCCAATATTCTTATTGTATCTGGTACATAGTGGGTGTTCATATATTTATTGAAAGATATAAATGAATGACTGCATAAAATATTTTTTGTTATTTACTAAGAGTAAAACAGTGTTTTGCTTTAATTTGATAAACTTTAGAGCAGCTTCGATGCATAGCAAGATTGAGTGGAAAGTACAAGGGGTTTCCGTACATCCTCTGTCCCCACACATATACAATGTCTTCCACTACAGACTGAAACAGTGTTTTAAACTAAGAGTGAAATAGTTTTGTCTTGGTTTCTAGTCCAGTTGATGTTAAATATAATAGCTGGAGAAGACCAAAGAAACCCCCAAATAGTTACTTAAATAAAAGAGAAGTTTATGGGGCGCCTGGCTGGTTCAGTTGGTAGAGCATGTGACTCTTGACCTTGAGGTCGTAAGTTCTAGCCGCATGTTGGGCATGAAGCCTACTTAAAATTTAAAAAACGAAAAATAAAATGGAAGTTTGCTTCTCTCTCAAAGACCAGTCTGTCTGATTCGGGCTGAAGGGGTAGCTCTGTTCCATGAAGCCAGGGTGGATCTGCTATCGCCAGCATATGGCTTCCAAGGCCGCTCAAGTTGTCATCATTTCCAGCTGGTAGGGACGGTGATGAGCCAAAATCCAGCATGTGGAGCCCTTCCTCAGTTGGAGATGACACAGAAGTCATACACATCTCTTTCTCTCACATCCTATTATCCTAAACGTCAGGCCCGTAGTCACTTCTAGCTGCCAAGGAGGCTGGGAAATGTTATTGCTAGCTGGGTGGCCATGTGCCCAGAAAAATGGAAGAGATGGATTTTGAAGGACAGCTAGTGGTCTGACACACCCAGGGATGGGGAATGTTTATGAAAATGGACAACCCAAATGAAATTGAAGTAAGAGGAACTAAAGCCTTAAAGCTCTAATCTTCAAATATCTCAATAGGCTCTTCTCACCCATATAAAGCCACCTCATTGGTTACAGGAATACTGGACATGCAGGAAATGAATGGTGTTATAACAACAGGAAGGTTGGCATAAGACTAACAGCAATGTAAGGAACTAGTTTTTTGCTTATCATTCAATCTCTGAGTCATACCTATCCCTTTCCAATAAAGAAAATGTTATTTATAGACAGCCTCTAGGGTGAAACTCAGCGACTTCAGCCTCTTGGTAGTTGTATCCTTGGAAGTCCCCATCTCTTGAGTGTGGGCTGGATTTGTTGACTTGCTTCTAACAGAATATGTCACCAGATTAGGCTCTCCTCGTGGGACCCCTCTCCTCCTCCCACTCACTTGCTCTGAGGGAAGCCAGCTGCCACACTGTGAGCTGCCCTATAGAGATGTCCATGTGTCAAGGATTCTCCAGGCAACAGTGAGAAACTGAGGCTTCCATGCAATAGTCTGTGAGAAACTGAATCCTGCCAACAACCACATAAGTAAGCTTGGGAGAAGATTCCCTGCAAATTGATCCTTCATATGAGACCATGGCCCTGGGCCTCATTAGATACCTTGAGTCATAGGCACCCAGCTGAACAGCTGCCACATTCCTGATCCACAGAAACCGTGAGATAATAAACGTTTATGGGGTTAAGCCATTAAGTTTAGGGGTAATTAAATGATTGATACAAATAGATGGTCAACTTATTTCAGCACTAAGTAACTAATACAAATGCCAGTCACTAGAATATAGAGTCTAATTGTCCTGTATTTTTCTAGTAGTAGTTTTCTGGAATGAGCATCTTTAAGTGGTCTAATTAACCAAGATTATAACTTAACTAACTGGTCTTGGGACACCCAGGGGTCCCCAAGACTCTTTCAGGGGATCCATGGAGCCAAAACTTTTTTTCTTTTTACAATACTACTGAAATAGTTTTTTGCCTGTTTCACTCATTCTCTTATGTGTGTAAGTGGAGTTTTCCAAAGACATGGGGAATGGGCATGATGTGGGATAATATTGTTCTTCTGACAATTTATGGAATGTATGCTTATGTAATCTTGTGTTTTCTAGAATTTTCTAAGGTAGTAAAATTTAGCCTATAAACACATGCATTTTCTGAGATCAACTCGATTGTTCTCAGTACTTCTATGCTTTAAGTAGTTATCTTCAACTATACCTGGTATAGTCTCTGTAACCTCAGTATTATCCAATGAACTATTATTTTGCAATCCTAAGGTTTTCCTTGCATCTATGCAGAAACACAACAAAAAATACACTGTATGTTGTCTTATTTCGCAGTGATATTTTAGAATTTTCTCAGTTTAATTTTTAATATGGTAAGTGGTGGATAGCTATAATCCTATAAACAACATCTCTTTAGATCCTCAATAATTTTTAAGAGTGTGAAAGGGTTATGACACCAGAAAGTTTGAGAATTTCTGGTTTAATCCATCAATTGACAAATAGAATTGAACCCTATGTTTGTTCAGCATTATGCTAGAGATGATGAGGGACATAAATGTGTGTGTGTATAAAACCTTTTCCCTTACATTCCTGAAAATCTAATTGTGGATAGAAGCCTAATTTGTTGTCTGAAGATACATACTGCAAAGCTAACTATTGTAGTAGAGACGATACGTGCAATAGAAGTACGTGGAAAGGAGAAGTTGGGAGGGGGGCAACGTCAGTGGGGAATGACTAGTATCAGAAGAAAGGCGTTTCAATCCTCCTAATGAGAACCTTCATGAAAACGAAGAGAACATATGAAGGGACGACAGAGGAAAAGTACATCATTGAGGGCACCAGAAAAGTAAAGCCAAATCTTCAGCACATCTTAGCTACGTGCCAACTTTGATTTGGGGAACTTCCATGGGAACTCTGTCTGCCAATTACATTCCGTGTGGATCAGTGACCCATTGGCATTACCCTCAGAGGTCAGGCACAGATGTGACCTACACTTCCCTTAAGTAGGAAACTTGGACTCTTGTGTTCTGTAAATGCAACTTCAATCTATTGAAATCCATACTCAGAATTTTGAAGATGTTGCCAATGTTATGTGTGTGTGAGGTTCAAGGTGGTTTTCTGTTTGGGGGCTACTGCAGCTCTTATTTTTGGTGAAAAGAAGAAAAAAGTGATTTTAGTTATTTGGGCAAAAGATGCCACTGCTTCTGTGTGGCCAGTAAGAATTAGAGAACTCTGGCTGTCATCTACTTTGCTCAAGTGTGGGACCTTCCAATAGCTTTAGGTCTCTGACCCTCAGTTCCACTATCTGTAGAAGGGAGATATTTGCTCTGTATACCTTACAATGTGACGGGAGTAATGATAGAAGAGAATTTGTGTAGAGGTACATGGGAAGCCATATCTAAACTTGCAAGCACAGGGGCGCCTGGGTGGCTCAGTCGGTTAAGCGTCCGACTTCCGCTCAGGTCACGATCTCGCGGTCCATGAGTTCGAGCCCCGCGTCGGGCTCTGGGCTGCTGGCTCAGAGCCTGGAGCCTGCTTCCGATTCTGTGTCTCCCTCTCTCTCTGCCCCTTCCCCGGTCATGCTCTGTCTCTCTCTGTCTCAAAAAAGTAAACGTTAAAAAAAAATTAAAAAAAAATTTGCAAGCACAGTAATCCTAATAAAACAGCTATCATGTATTAAGTGCTTCCTTCATGCTAAGCACTGTTATAAGCAGTTTACTCACATTATCTTGACTACTCTTAAGTACCTTTGATGGTATTAAATTGTAACGTAATATTGACAGCTTCATTGAGATCAGTAGACTCATGGCACGCAAAACAGTATATCATAACAGTAAATTCTTAAAAACAAAAGCAAGAAACGATAATTCCTGTTTACTGAAAATTTCCTTAATTCTTGGACTGCAGGAAGCAGAGAGTTTGTCCTAAAGGAAGTGTATCTGTGCCCTTCTCTAGAAAAGATAGGTGTCCAAGGTATAGTTTGTAAATTACAGTAAAATTCCCCTTAATGGAGAGGCAAATTTTTGTCAGAAACTTTGAAACCAGAGGGGTTCATTCTAGGATATTAAAAAGGGGGCTGTAGGGACGCCTGGGTGGACAAGTTGGTTAGGTGTCCTGGGTGGCCCAGTTTCTTAGGTGTCTAAGATCATTTCAGCTTAGATCATGATCTTACAGTCTGTGAGATGGAGCCCCATGTTGGGCTCTGTGCTGACAGTGCAGACCCGGCTTGGGATTCTTTCCGTCCCTATCTCTCTCACAAAATAAATAAACTTTAAAAAGGTGAGGGGGGGGGGATGTAATGTCATTCAAAAACAATAATTATTAACCCTCCAAACCCTTCAAACCCTTCAAAGACCCTCCAAACAAAAGGATGTGTGTAAAAGACTTGAGCAGAAGGTGAGTGAAGAGACCAAACCTGGTCCCTTCAGGCAAAAAAATGCCCAGGGGCGCATAGCCTGGGTTACAGTGTAGATAGGCTCCCTGTGCTAGACTCAGACCTCCATGGAGTGGAGGGAAGCTTCCTGCAGTTCTACCCTTGGGGGCTCCACAGATCACAAACACACACAAAAACATACATATTAAAGAGCGCACAGAGGGGTGCCAGGTGGCTCAGTTGGTTAAGCATCAATTCTTGGTTTCAGCTCAGGTCATGGGGTCCTGGGGTTCCTGGGGTTGGGCCCAGTGTAGGGCTGTAGCACTGGCAGCACACAACCTGCTTGAGATTCTCTCTCCCTCTCTGTCTGCCCCTCCCCTGCTTGTGTGTGCACACTTTCTCCCCCCACCCCGCCACCATCTCAAAATAAATTAATTAAAAAAAATTTTTTTTTAAATAAAAGAGCATGCAGACACCCCTGACACACAGGGTTAGTGATTAGCACTGACACGGGGTGATCTACTCTCATGACTAACACAGTTCCAGACCCAGGAAAATGTATCACTTCATCTCTTGTCCTTTGTCCCTTAAACAGTGTCTGGAGCCACAAGGGTCTGTGGATTGTGGTACCATCTATGCAGAAGGCAGAGAGTGCCCTGAAATACAGGGAGAATCTGATTGGCAGAAGCACTGAGGTAAGAGAAAAAACAAATTAACTTGTCAAGTTCTTTCTCTCTCAGACAGTGTGAATGTATTAGATTTTTGCATAATAAAGTATCATTCCCCAGTAGCACCAAGCATCCAGCGTCTTGCTTCTCTCTTTGTTCCAACCTGGTTCCAGGTACTCAGGAACCTGTGCGGTATTCGCTACAGTTCCACAGAGGAGGAAAGGAACATTTTACAACGATCCGTATCACTCCTAAAATGGTAGTTGTTAGTCTAGATGTAGCTTCTGGGACACGTGGTACCTATTCTTTATATTGGTAACTAGATGGCTCCCAAGGAAGGCTAGGAGCTAGAATTGCAAGTAGTTTTACTTTTATGAAAATGTTTAATAAGACAATTAAATTTTCCAAAAATTAATATTAAGCTTTATTTAAATCATGTAAAAATTTGGTTTGAAACCAAGGAGATGATTCACGTATAAACAAGTCTCAATAATTTCTAATCTTAATGGAGACTACATTTCTGGCCATTACAGATGAGAGTATAGTCTTAACTGAAGAGAGCTTTGAATAAGTTATGTAATGTTCTAATAAGTTTTGTTTCCTTTCCAGTTACAAAATGTAAAATAAGAATGTAAGAAATACAGTGTATATCTAGGTATTCCTTGAAAAGATATTCCTTTAACATATTCATGTTAAAAATAATAGCAATGCATTTGCTATTAAATTAGTTTATATTTTGTACAAAAGTGCTACTTTGCCACATGTGACTGCATTACAGTTTTTAATATATGTAAAATTCATGTGGTAAAGTTCATTTCCTAAATTAAGTATTGGTTTAAGAATTTTATTGACAATTCTCATTGCTCCTGCCTTAACAGAGTGAAATTTCTCTAAATTAAAATTAATGAAAAAAATATATATTACATGTATGAACTATAATGACTTAAGAAATATTGGTTATTTTTGTCATTGCTGTCAATAGAACACATGAAAATCTTGGTTACAGTAATATAATTCATAATTTGGCTAAAATGAAGGCAAGACCAATTAATTTTATGTAATAATATAAAATAATGAATTATGTATGTCTTTATTACTCATCCAAGGATCACCGGCTCCTCAACAGAATACCCAGACATGCACAATAATTAATTCAGTCATCGTTGATACTTTGCTGTCAGTCATATAAAAAAAAAATAGCTTTACACACATTTTCTCAATTTTGTCATTATGAATATTTATGTGTCAGGTAAGAAGATAGAACATATTTCATTTAACAGTTTTTAGCTTTATTTATAATTTCTTAATATTCAGACATATGATCTATTGGCTTCCATTTATTCTCTTGCCTTGGGCCCATCAAATGTTGAAATGGGTCGGCTGGAGAGAAAGTAGGTATCGAGCGTGGGCCCCACGCTCTCCTGGCTAGTTGTCCTACAGGGTGACACCAGAGAGGCCCTTAGGTGTAGCCGGGCAGACCAAGTGAGGAATCTTCACACCTTCCCTTCTCTCATAAACACCCCTCCCCACATTGTCACTGATGTCCGACAGTCTTCAACAAGAGGTAAACCTCTACAGAAACATTTAAAATTGTAAATAGGCGGGGCACCTGGGTGCCTCAGTCCGTTAAGCATCCGACTTCAGCTCAGGTCATGATCTCACAGTCCGTGAGTTCAAGCCTCACGTCGGGCTCTGTGCTGACAGCTCAGAGCCTGGAGCCTGCTTCAGATTCTGTGTCTCCCTCTCTGCCCCTCCCCTGCTCATTCTCTGTCTCTTTTTGTCTCAAAAATAAATAAAAACATTAAAAAAAATGTAAATAGGCGATTAAGGGGACACCTTAGTGTGAATGACTCTTAGTTGGTCTAATTAATCTTCCAGTGTATCCATCCTCTGGCTGAATCATTCATTAATGAAGAGTGCACTCTTCTTTCACTTTGGAGCAGTCCTCACCCAGTTGGTCATGTTTGGCCTAGACAGGAGAGGAAAAGTGAGTTGAGGAACTGAGAGAAGTCTTCAAATCTATGAAGGATTTTCATGAGAGATTATATTTAATCTGCTTGCAGTGACCCTGTAGATAGTTGTTCAGCACAAGGGTGCTCAGCTGAGGGGCAGTGGGGGCTGAATTCCAGTGCTTGCTTTGCTCACCAAACCATATGCCCCAATGCCAGGCTAAGTCAGCTTTTCATTCTGACAAAAGGTGCTCTGTGGGCCAGCTGGGGCCCTGCCTGCGTGACTCCAGATGACAGAATTAGGCCCAAAGAGAGAAAGTTATACGAGTGCCAATTTGTGGTTAGTATAAGGAAAAGGTGGCTTATAAACCTGATCTCATTTAGTCCTTACAACAACACTGAAAAGCAGGTACAATTACTGCCTTCCTTGTACAGAAGAGAAAACAGGCTGAGAAGTTTTGCAGCTTACCCAGTGTTTGTAAGTGGCAAACAGGATACAAAGCTAGTCTTTTCTGATTAAAAAACATCTGTGCTCATTCTATTTTACACTATGATATGCCTTCTAACAATTTGGGCAATTCTTTAATGAAATGGGCTGTTTCCAAAGCAAGCAATTGCCATATTGCTTTAAGTGTTTAAGAATAAGCTGAATGCCAACTCATCAGATATGTCACCAAGTGGACTCACATGCCCATAAATGGTTGAATCAGGTGATGCTTAGACGGTCCAGCTTTGGGCAGGACAACAGAAGGAACAGTGTGTTTCAAATATGAAGACTTTCAATGCAGGGAATTAGAGGCATAACCAACCACTGGAAGAGCTAGGGGAAACAAGATCAGGAAAGCTCCCAACAATGACCTCAGCATGCCTTACTAAAGCAGGTGATTCAGTAGTGTGTATATTTTAAGAACCTCTGGAAAGCTCCTGTCCTCTCTCAGTCTGTAGCACTGATTGAGGCAATTCTTTAGAATGTCACCTGGTGATTCTTTAGAACCTCACATCTACCCGTGCATCTGACCCAACTACAGCCTGAGAATTATGGCCTCTCCCCTTCAGCCTTTCAATTCTCACAAGAGTATTTCTTAAACTTTTTTTTGATGTTTGTTTATTTTTGAGAGACAGAGAGAGAGAGAGACACAGGGTATGAGCAGGGGAGGAGCAGAGAGAGGGGCAAAGAGAGACGGAGACACAGAATCCGAAGCAAACCCTAGGCTCTGAGTTGTCAGCACAGAGCCCCATGTGGGGCTTGAACTCATGGGCCACCAGATCATGACCTGAGCCAAGGTTGGACGCTTAACCTACTGAGCCACCCAGGCACCCCTCACAGGAGTATCTTTAATGAAAGAGATGCTGACTCTGGCCAGGACCATATGGGGAAGGGGATCTAGGGAAAGATAGTTCCTGGCTGGAAGAGGTAGTGGTGAAGCCGAGTTGTCAACAGACACTCCAGCAAAATCTGTAAGCCCCTTCCTGCCATAATGATGTAGGATTTTATAACATATACTTACTAATTATCAGGCTCTCTCTTATTCTGGAGTGAGTTAGGAGTTAAAAGAGCAGGAAGTTATCAGGCCCTTCCAAGAGCCTTTGTCCCTGCGGGAAATATAGCACAGAAAGGGAAAGCTGAAGCAAGCTATATGTAAATTTTCACATGTCATCATTTTGCCTAAGATTTGAGCACTTTCAGTTGGTCTGGGCCAAAGAAAACCAGGTAGCTGCAAAAGCAGGCCTGCTCCTCACACTTTAGAAAAATTAGTGTTCATAGAAAGGATTGTGTTCATAGGAAATATATTCTGAGTGGCAAATTTTAAGAGGCTATGTTTATGTATGGTAGGTGAATCATAGAATTTAGAACTTAGACATCATTTGGTCCCCGATACCCCAAACCCCCTCTCATTTCTGGAAATGGGTATCTCTGAGAGTATGGTTGGGAGATGTGGCTAGTAATAGTATGCCTTCTACTGAGAATCCTGCCAAACTATTGACAGGGAGGAATGGTGACAAATAGGGCAGCAATGATGGATTTACAGAGCTATTTCTTAAGGGTTTAAGACCTACCAATATCGCCCAAGATGCTGGTTGCCACACCCCTAATTTATTGCAACAATCAATGAAGGACTAAGTGAAGTCACGAGCAAGTTAATGGCGGAGTCAAGACTAGAATTCAAGTATCCTGACACCCAGCCTGGGTTGTTTTCTGTGATAGCACCCTCCACCTCTCATTCTATCATATCTACCTATGTATCACCTATCATCTATCTATGTATCATTTATCTACCTCTCTCTCCTACCAATCTCCCCTCTATCTAACCATCTATCTTTTTATGTGCATCTAACCACTTAGCTGCATAATCTCTCCTTGCATCTGTCCATGTATGTTCACGAGACTCTGTGAAGAGACAGAAAGGCATGATTTCCCTTTCTAAGTTACTGGAAGAAAGGGAGTAGGAAATGGGGGGCAGCTATTGACTTTTGCTTATTTGTTTTGGCTCCTACCTGAGTAAAGAAAAGCTTTTAGTCCATAGCACAGCATCATAACAATAGCAGGACCTATGAATTTTTCCAATAGGTAATTTCGGGCTGAAGACAATGTATTTGAAAAACAGCCTAGTGTGCTGCTATATTAAAACAGTAGGCCACTGTCCTCATAATATGTCAGCTATTGATAATGAGATTCCATCTCCCAGTATACTCCCTCCTGTGTTCCAGCACTCAATTTTGTTGCTGGGGAGCATCCACTGCTGAAATGAGGGAACAGCTTTGGTTGGTGTGAGCAGGTCTTTTGCTTACATTTGGGGTAAGAATTTGTGCAGCTTTATAAGTATCAGTCAAACCACATAGTCTTATATCTCCTTAGGAAACAAATCCTTAAAATAACCCACTCTAAGGCTCAACCAAAAAACCATTAGATCTAATCAGTGAGTGCAGTAAAATTGTAGGATGCAAAATTAACATACAAAAATCGGTAGTGTTTCCATACACTAACAATGAAATTTCTGAAAGTGGAATAAATAAATTAATCCCATTTACAATAGCATCAAAGCAATGAAACACTTAGGAATAAATTTTACTTAGGAGGTGAAAGATTTCTAATCTGAAACTACAAGACTTTGATGAAATAAATTGAAGAAGACATGAGTAAGTAGAAAAGTATCTGATGTTCATGGATTGGAAGTAATAATATTGCTAAAATGTCCATACTACCAAAAGCTATCTATAGATTCTTATTATATATTAGATATATATCTTATTGTATATATTAGAGATACAATCTCTACAAAAATTTCAATGACATTTTTTACAGAAGTAGAAAAAAATTCCTAAAATTTATATGGAACCACAAAAGACATTGAACAGCCAAAGAAATCCTGAGAAGGACAAATAAACCAGGAGGTATTACACTTCCTGATTTCAAGCTATACTATAATGCTATAGTTATCAAAACAGTATTAAAGACAGACTAATAGACCAGTGGGTCAGAATTGAGAGCCTAGAAGTAAACTGAAGCAAATACAGTTAACTAATATATGATAGGGCAGCCAAGAATACTCAATGGAGGAAAGACCGTCTCTTCAGTAAATGGTGCTGGGATAATTGGATAGTTTAATGTAAAAGAACGAAACTGTACCCATACCTCACATCACTCACAAAAATTAACCCAAAGTAGCTTAAAGACTTAAATGCAAGACCTGAAACCATGAAACTCCTAGAAGACAACATAGGAATAAAACTTCTTGACAAGTGTGTTGGTAATGGCTTTTTGGCTAGGACACTGAAAGCACAAGAAGCAAAACAAAAAAAGAACAAGTGAGCCTACGGCAAACGAAAAAGCTTCTACAAAGCAAAAGACACCACCAACTAAGTAAAAAGACAGACTATGGGATGGGAAAAAATATTTGCAAGCCATATATCTGGTAAGGGGCCAATATCCAAAATATATAAAGAGCTAATACAATTCAATAGGGAAAAATACCACTAGAAGCATCTCAAGTGTCCATTGATTGATGAATAGATAAAGATGTGGTATATATATATATATATATATATATATATATATATACACACAATGGAATATTACTTAGCCATAAAAAAGAATGAAATCTAGGGGCACCCGGGTGGCTCAGTCGGTTGAATGGCCGACATCGTCTCAGGTCATGATCTCATGGCTCGTGAATTAGAGCCCCACATCAGGCTCTGTCCTGACAGCTCAGAGCCCTGAGCCTGCTTCAGATTCTGTCTGTCTCTCTCTCTGCCCCTTCCCTGCTCTCTCTCTCTCTCTCTCTCTCTCTCTCTCTCTCTCTCAAATATATATAAACATGAAAAAAAAAAAAGAATGAAATCTTGCCATTTGCAAGGACATGGATGGAGCCAGAGAGTATAATGCTAAGTGAAATAAGTCAGAGAAAAACAAACAGTATATGATTTCACTCATATGTGGAATTTAAGAAACAAAACAGATGAGCGAAGGAAAAAGAAAGAGACAAACCAAGAAACAGACTCTTAACTATAAAGACAAACTGATGGTTGCCAGAAAGGAGGTGGGTGGAGGATGGGTGATACAGGTGATGAGGATTAAAGAGTGCACTTGTCATGATGAGCACTGGGTGATATATGGAATTGTTGAATCACATATTGCACAGCCGAAACTAATAGAACACCATATGTTGACTTTACTGGAATTAAAATAAAAACTTAATAAAAAATATTCTATCCTATTTCTTTCAAAAAACAAAAGGGGTGCCTGGGTGGCTCAGTCTGTTTAGCATCTGACTCTTGATTTTGGCTCAGGTCGTGACCTCGGGATTCATGGTTTCAGCCCCGCACCGGGCTCTGTGCTGACGGCATGGAGCCTGCTTGGGATTTTCTCTCTCCCTCTCTCTCTCTCTCTGCTCCTCCCCTGCTCTCTCTCTCTCTCTCTCTCTCTGTCTCAAAAAATAAATAAACTAATAAAAATTTTTTTTAAAAACACCCACAAGTAACCCAATTAAAAAATAGGCAAAGGACCTGGATAGACATCTCTCCCAAGAAATACAAAAGGCTGAAAAGATGCTAGGCATCACTAGTCACTGTGAAAATGCAAATTAAAACCACACTGGGATATCACCTTATGCCTGACCATTATTAAAAAGACAAAAGATGGGGCAAAATTTGGTTGAGCATCCAACTTTGGCTCAGGTCATGATCTCATGTTCATAAGTTCAAGCCCCACATCGGGCTCACTGCTGTTAGTGCAGATGCCACTTCGGATCCTCTGTCCCCCTCTCTCTACCCCTCCTCCACTTGCACTCTCTCAAAAATAAATAAATGTGTTTTTTTTTTAAAGACAAAAGATAAATGCTGATGTGGAGAAAAGGGACCTCTTGGTCATTATTGGTGGGAATGTAAGTTGGTGCAGCTACTATGGAAAACAGTATGGAGGTTCCTCAAAAAATTAAAAATAGAGGTCCATATGATCCATCACTTCTACTTCTGAGAACATATACAAAGGAAACAAAAGCACTAACTTGAAAAGATATCTGTATCCCTATTGTAATAGCAACATTATTTCCAGTAGCCAAGACCTAGAAACAGCCTAAGTGTCTATCAATGGATGAATGGATAAAGAATTTGTAGTGTATAGATATACACAATGGAATATTATTTGGCCATAAAAAATGAGGAAAATCTATCATTTGCAACACCATGAATGGATCTTGAGAGCATCATGGTAAGTGAAATAAGTCAGACAGAAAAAGAAGTGCTGTATGATCTCACTTGTGTGTGAAATCTAACGCAAAACAAAATGACAAAAACCAAACCCATAGAAAAGGAGATTAGACTTGTGGCTGCCAGAGGCAGGGGGTGGGGAGGCAGGGAAATGGAAGAAGGTGGTCCAAAAGTACAAACTTCCAGTGATAAGATAAATAAGGATCGTAATTACAGTGTAGCAACTGTACCTAACACTGCTGTATGATATGTAAGACACTTAGGAAGGTAAATGCTAATAGTTCTCATCATAAGGAAATTTTTTCCTGTTTTCTTCTTTTTTGTTTTTATTGTATCTATATGAGAAGATTTAGCTGGTCCTTTCACGATGTGTATAAATCAAACTATCATGCTGTACCCCTAAGCTTATACAATGATGTAGGTCAAATATTTCTCTTTAAAACTGGAATAAAATAACTTGTTCAAAGTTAGACATTCATGTCTTTATTTACATATATGGATCTAGTCATGATAGTTATGCACATGGTTTGTTTATTGTATAGAGAGAAATGTGCTCTTCTGCCAAGTTCTAGGGGAACATTAATCAAATTCATTGATTACTAAACGTCTGGCTTGCATCTGAAACACTTTGTGTGACTTTGGGGGCTGAATTATAAAAGGCATGTTGACAAACTAGAGAATGTTCATAGGGTGACCAGGATTAATCGTGGTAATAAAATTTAATTTAAGAAAATAATTTATTGAGTCCTCTGCTAAGCATGTCACATGGGTTGTTGGTTTTAATCCTCCTGGTCATGTACTTTAGTCACATAAGGAGTGACTGAGGTCACGTAACAAGCCCTGATGCCGGAACCTGAGCTTGAATCCACTCATTGTACAGTGAGGACCCTGGACACCAGCCTGTACCAAAAGCTGTAGGAGAACCGAGTGTCTGTGCTGATGAAGGAAAGAACTGGGACCAACAGAGGCAAGTGACTAGATGGAGATGTTATCTCAATAAAATAAGATGCTCCTGTCCTTAGAACTGAGCATCCAGACAAAAGCTGAAAGACCTTTTTTGGGACGGATGAAAGATTTCAACTGTAAGATGTGTTGAGTCTAGGACATGAGCAAAATAGAACAAATGACCAGCCTGTTGATTTCATTTCTCCTCACTTACAGAAAAACAAAAGTAAAGGTCTCTAAAAATTGTTTAAAGTTACAACAAAATGAAAGTCTCTAAATTCCTATGATTTTTCTTAAAAGCTGACTTGGGGGTAAGTGTCAGATTTAGGCCCATCTTCTCAGAAGGTGTCACTCTTTTATGGTACTTGGCCTTTGGAACCATGTAATCTTTAGCCCTGAGACTTAGATTGCCGCCTCCCACTATCATTCTAAGGATTGGAGGAGTTTATGTGGAAGGGCTTTATAATGGCTGCGTACCATACAGATGTGAGGAATCGGTGAACAGAAATACATGTATTTTAAGTCCCCTTGATTTTTTCAGTATAATGATACAGATCAGTCTTTAAAGCTACTGAATCAACCAGACATCCGTCTGGTAAATATAGTCATATAAATACAGCCAAGGCATATATATTTTCATTGGTTCAACCAATATTTACTGTAACTGGCACTTATGTGTGTCAGTTATATGCTAGGTTTACAGAAATGATTAATGTACAGTACTACCCCTCAGAACTGGCATAAAAATAAATTGCTGCAATTTAGCAAAATTAATGCTGATAGAGGTATCATCTTAACAAAAAAGAAATGAAACAAAATCAATCACTTTTTAAAAAAAATTTTAACATTTATTTATTTTTGAGACAGAAACAGAGCACGAGCAGGGGAAAGGCAGACAGAGAGGGAGACACAGAATCCGAAGCGGCCTCCAGGCTCTGAACCGTCAGCACGGAGCCGGACACGGAGCTCTAACTCATGGACCGCGAGATCATGACCTGAGCCAAAGTTGGATGCTCACCCGACTGAGCCACGCTGGTGCCCCAAAATCAATCACGTGTTTTAAAGGTGTGAGGCTGGACTCACTAAGCATTTCATGGTTTACATAAACAGCAGTAGTTACACCTTACCTTACACTGAGGAGGTCAGTATGGAATTCATTTGCTCTACAAAATTTGCACACCTCTCTACTAAATCACTCACACATCATAAAACAGTGAGCCTACTGGTGGAAATCCTGAAACTAACGTCCTGTGCATGCTTACTTTTGCATTGCCTTACTTCCATCCATGGCTAAACGTATGATCCAAGAGTAGTGGAAAATCTTTACAAATCAAGTTTCACCACACAGAAGTTCCACACTGAGCAATATGCCCTTGATCAAGCCTTCAACTGGAGTAGGCTGTTATGTCGATGGAGGGAGAAGAAGCCATGGTCCTTAGGAGTTAAAACATTGGATTCCAACTCAGTCCGTACGATGAGCTTGAGGAAGAACAGAGGAGCAGCAGGAGAAGTGTCCACACTTGACCATGTTGTCTGCTGTTCACTATCACAGAAGATGGGAGACGTATTTTAAAGTTTTGCCAAAGCACAATCAGCTCTGATCTGCAGTCTGTGGGGGGAGAGCAGCAGCGGTCCTGGTAACCAAGACTCAGGAGCACAGTGACAATAATGAGAGACGAGGTGACACGAATCAACGAGGAAGCATCTGTTGGTCTCCCGTATTCTGGTTTTGCGTGGAAAACCCCAGAGTTAGTGCAGATGCCTTTGAAAATGAGAAAATATATAAGTAAGTGATTTAAGAGGAAAAAAGAAGGAAAGAGAAAAGGAAGCAGAACTCACTCACACTTACTGACTCGGACCACTGTGTATGCTGAGCAAAAATATTATTAATGATAACTCCTGTTTGCCATGTGCCAGTTTCTGTAAGCATTGTGTTTTGCATTCATTACCTCATTTAAACTTCACAACAGCCTCCTCATGTAAGAATTCTGCCTGGGTTTGCAAGTGAGAACACTTTCCCACAGCCAGGAATAGGGTCAATTCTCTTGTCTCTTTTTTCCCCTCAAATGTTTATTTAAATTCTAGTTAGTTAACATATAGTATAATGTTTTCAGGAGTAGAATTTAGTGATTCATCACTTACATATAACACCCAGTGCTCAACACAAGAAGTGTCCTCCTTAGTTCCCATCACCCATTTAGTCCGTCCCTGCCACCCCCCCCCCCCACCGCCATCAACCCTCAGTTTCTTCTCTATCTTAAAGAGTATCATACGGGCAAAACTCTATCTTCTCACGTCAAATTCCACTCTTTCAGCTACACTAGAGAACACAGAAGTATTCATAGGAGGGGACGTGGGAAAGAACTTTTACAAGGGCTTAGCAGTCAGTTGGTGAGTTGGGAATAGAGCGGTGAAAAGATAGGCAAGTCTCTGTCCTTGTGGAATAGTCAGGGAAGACAGAGACTACACACATTAAAAAGAAATGGAGAAGATAATTTTAGTTACTTAGAAGTATCATAGGGGGGCGCCTGGGTGGCGCAGTCAAGTCACGATCTCGCGGTCAGTGAGTTCGAGCCCCGCGTCAGGCTCTGGGCTGATGGCTCGGAGCCTGGAGCCTGTTTCCGATTCTGTGTCTCCCTCTCTCTCTGCCCCTCCCCCGTTCATGCTCTGTCTCTCTCTGTCCCAAAAATAAATAAAAAATGTTGGAGAAAAAATTTTAAAAAAAGAAGTATCATAGGGAAGACGAAGGAGGGTGCCAGGAAACAGGAAGCAGAGGTGATCCTTCAGCCAGAGAAGGAAGAGGCTTCTCTGAAGAGGTACATACTTGAGGGAAGACTAAGGGAAAGGTGTGGCCACGCAAAGACCCAGGGGGAAACATATCTTAAGAAGGGTTGCTTGTTCTGGGAAAAAAACAAGGCCAGAGGGCCAAAAGTAGGGAAGGAGAAGGAGGGAGGGGAGGCTTGGGAAATAGGTGAGGTCCGAATTATTAGGGCCTCTTAGCCAGGGTAAGGACTTTGGAGGCTGTCCTCGGTGTATGGAAATGTGCTGGGAGGTGTGGGCAGGGTTGTGGCCTTACTCTGGCCTCATGTGAAGGATGCAGTTTTGAGAGGCAAGAGCACCTAACAGGTTGTTGCAATGTTCCAGGTGAGGGCCGCTGAGGACTCAGACTTAGTTCCCAGCTGAGGAGGGGATTAGGTGTTTTTCAGATTCAACATCTATTTTGGAGTTAGTGCTGACAAAGCTTATGACTGGATTGGACATGGGATGGGAGGAAAAAATGAATCAAGAAAATCTCTGTGTTGCACAGATGGTGAAGAAGGCCTTAGGGTGATAGAGTTGAGGGCCAGGCCCTCCCACTGGAAGGAAGAGTGTTGTGATGGTTTAGGACCATATAGACAACTCTGAATGGGTGTGTTCTAAAACGTTAAGAGGCCAGCAAGCATAGTAGGGAGAAGTCATCATTTTTCAATCATGAAGAAGAGAGAATAGAAAGAATGCCAGGATCATCTTTGGTTTGCATAATACAATTACGTGTTATATGAAAGTCTCCACTCTATCACTCATCTGTTCTGAATCATAAACTACAATGATTCCTTATTTTGTCTCAGTTATGGTGAGTAACTGCTATAGAAAATTTGAAAAACAGGCCTAGACTGGTGAATTCTCTTTATTTCTTTAGTATTTTATATAGCCAGAACACATTAATTGATTTGGCAGTAATATTTATAAACATTCTGGAAAGAGGCAGGGTATTAAATATATCTTTGGTGATTTTTTCCTCTGTGCATATGGGACTATATCATTAAGTTACAACCAACATACGATACTTATGTGTTCTTTTAACAATTTGCTATGAATATTATCACATTTCTTCAAGTTTTCATGGTAATCTTATTTTTAATTTGCTCTAAAATATTTGTTTAACTTCTTACGTATAAATTTTAACGTTTGAAATGTTGATGAACAAATTAGTTCAAAATCAACATGTATATAAAATAATATACTGCCTATAAAAATTGTCTCATATCTTCCTGTGGTAAACTAGTTTTTGTTTATTTAATGCTAATGGATTTCTTACTGAGGGAGACACCTGAGTGCGGTAGGAATACTGGTAGTCTAGAAGTCTTGTCTCCACTTTTAAACTGTTTCTGTGATCTTGGGCAGGTCTCTTAACTTTCTGGACTTGAGATTTATGTATTAAAAAACAATAAAAGAGGGCACCTGGGTGGCTCAGTTGGTTAAGTGTCCTACTCTTGGTTTCTGCTCAGATCGTGATCTCAGAGTTTGTGAGATAGAGTCCCATGTCGGGCTCTGCACTGACAGCGCGGAGCCTGCTTGGGATTCCATCTCTCTCTGCTCCTCCCCCGCTTGCACTCTCTTTCTCAAAATAAATAAATAAACACTTAAAAAAAAAAAGGCAGGGACGCCTGGGTGGCTCAGTTGGTTAAGCGTCTGACTTCAGCTCAGGTCATGATCTCGCGGTTCATGAATTCAAGCGATGCGTGGGGGCTCTGTGCTGACAGCTCAGAGCCTGGAGCCTGCTTCCGATTCTGTGTCTCCCTCTCTCTCTCTGCCCTTCCCCCACTCACACTCTGTCTCTGTCTCTCAAAAATGAATAAATGTTAAAAAAAATTAAAAAATAAAATAAAAGGCAGCTGTATGATCTAAGATCTTTTCCAGTTTTATGGCTCTCATTTATTTTGCTAGCTTATTTTTACACTTTATATGATGTGGAAGATCTTTTATGTTTAATAATAAGAAAAAATCAACAAAGAAATAAATGTGCATATATGTTATTGTTATAATGCACTTATCCAGGAGGAGGATTATGATACCTCTTTTCTGTTGTTGGATAACTTAATATATGCTCATTTAGATATATGAAAATGAAACCGGGATCGCTCTTAGCCATCCTTCAATGTCCAGCTCAGCAACAACTGTCTTTATTAAGTTCCACTCCCCACCCCTAGATCAATTCATCATTTCTCTGGTCTTCGACAGCACTTTTTTGATATTTCTACCACAGGACCCACCTCATTCAGTTCCATATTACTGAGTGTTTACCTGCTTATCCCCTCTGCTAGATTGCAAACTTGTTTGAAAATATGGATGTGTTTTATCCGCATTTATGTTATCTGCAGCTTTGGGCATAGTGCTTTGCAATAAGAAGCATCCTAGAATCTTTTCAGTTGGCTCCATCATTACTAGGAAGTCATATGTACACAATCAAGACTAGTTGTACCAAGTACTTATTTTTAAACAACTATACTCTAATATTAGAAAGTTCTGTTTTTTTAATTTTTAAAATTAAGTTTCTTTATTTTGGGAGAGAGAGAAAGCACAAGTAGGGGAGGGGCAGAGAGAGAAGGAGAGAGAGTCCCAGACAGGCTCTGCACCGTCAGTGCAGAGCCCAATGTGGGGCTCAAACTCACAAACCGTGAGATCATGACCTGAGCCAAGATCAAGAGTCAGAAGCTTAACCGACCGCCACCCAGGCGTTCCTAAAAAGTTATTTTTATCTCATACGTGAACCTGTCCCTCAAACTCTGTGGCCCAGGCCAAATGAACACCTTTAATCTTTTGCTTTTGCCATGACTTATCTCTGGCTTTGGCCCTGCCTTTCCTGCTGCCTAGAACATTCTTCCCTTTCCCTCTTTCTATATCTCTTTCTTCGTCAATATCTACTTCTCCTTTGCCTTACACATACCCTTCTGCAAGAAGCATTCTCTAACCCTTCATACCACCCCAGGCTGGGTTGGATGTCCGTCCTCTATGTTCCTCTGGCCTTCCGTACTACCACAGTCATTGTATTTATCAACTCCCTTGTAATATATTCGTTTTCTTCTGTGTTTTCTCTGGCCTATAAGATCTGGAAATTCAGAGCCTTACTTGTATTATTCACGATTGTATCTTCAGGTATACAGCAGGGTCTGGCACACTTGTGAGATGAATATGTGGCCTGTAATTATTTCTTTTCTAATATGAAAACAGAATTCCATTAAATTAATGACTTGCCCAAGACCTCGCAAGATTAGTGTACCCCTCTCCAAATCAGGCTGCAAATGGATCATTACCACACGAATACTTCCCTATTTAGTTAAGAAGAACCACATACACCATGCCAGAGCTATCGCCATTTTTAACCATTTTTTTCTTTAAGTAAACTCTGTACCCAAAGTGGGGCTTGAACTCAGGATCCCAAGATCAAGAGTCACATGCTGTACCAACTGAGCCAGCCAGGTGCCCCAAGCTGGTGACATTTTTAAATAGAGAGAGAAAATAGACATTCACATCACCGAGGTTTAACTCTATTACTGAATAATGGAAGTGTGTGAATGGTGGTTGATAAGTCATATTTTATGTAATCAAATGGATTTACTAGATATCTATATTTGGGTTGACTAGTAGGATGGAATTTATTAAATGTCATGCTAGAAAACATACCATGAGCAGGTAGGTAGGTGAGGGGAGGAAGGCTACCTTCCAGAGCGAGGAATGAAAGAGATGGTCATGTCTTTGGCCCGCAGTGGTGGTAGTTAATAAAATGGGGTCTCACGTCTTAAAATTTGGGACATGGAAAGGTCGATCATAAAAGCCTTTTGTGCAGCTGAAAAAAATAATTGCTCAGTAACTCAAGATTAGGCACAAAGTTTTTATTTTGATACATTTATTGAAGTGTTTTCCTTGATTGTTTTAGAAATGATTTTAACATTGGCTATCATTTTTACCACCATAAAAATAATAACTATTATTCAGAGGTAACATCCAGTTCTAAACCCCCTTGCCTAAGAAACTGTTGCAAGAGTAGCGAAATGAAGTAAAACTGCCATTTCTTTTCTCCAAAAGCAGTAAATTTTCATATGGAGAAGTACTGTTGTCAATTTTAGCAACTATAACGCGGATTGACACCAATACCTGTGTGTGTGTGTTCCATTAATTACTAATCCATCCATGAAACATTCAAAGTCTCTCCTACAATCCCTTTTTGGGACAGTTTGCAGTATCATAAATAGAGAAAAGCATCAATGCCTGCATTTGCAATTTGTCTCATTATAATTTGTCCCAAGTGTATGGAGTTTCATTCTAGCGGGCATACTATAATAAAAAACAAAAGTCTCAAACTAGGAGCAAACACAAAGGCGCTAAATTAAAGTGTCTGTTCATCTATCACTCTACATGGTGAAGGATAACCAACAGCTGATCATTCATCTGCCGTTTTCTTCATGAGCAAAGTAAAAAGAGATAACTCACCTATCAGATGAAGACATATTTGCTGAGACATCGAATCATACATTATATTGGTATATGTACATGTATGTGAGTAAATGTCTTAGAATACATAGTTATATTTCTACCTGCATATGAAAATTTGAATACCCTTACCTTCACCGTCACCGTCATCCTCCCCTTTTTTATTGCAAGAAAACATTTTGGAGAATAATTCTTTTTTTTTCTTTTTTAACGTTTATTTTTGAGACAGAGAGAGACAGAGCATGAACAGGGGAGGGGCAGAGAGAGAGGGAGACACAGAATCAGAAACAGGCTCCAGGCTCTGAGCTGTCAACACAAAGCCCGACGCGGGGCTTGAACTCACAGACCGTGAGATCATGACCTGAGCTGAAGTCAGACGCTTAACCGACCAAGCCACCCAGGCGCCCCTGGAGAATAGTTCTTAATCCTAGCAGGTACAAAATTTGTGAAGGCTCACAACCTTGATTGCTATCAAACTGATAATAATTGGAGAATTGAGCCACCAGTCCTCCACTGAAAATATTTACAGTTTTAAGAAAGAGAAGGGTCACCTGGGTAGCTTAGTCGGTTGAGCGGCCGACTTCAACTCATGATCTCCTGGTTCACGAGTTCGAGCCCCGTGTCAGGCTCTGTGCTAACAGCTCGGAGCCTGGAGCCTCCTTCAGATTCTGTGTCTCCCTCTCTCTCTGCCCCACCCCTGTTCACGCTCTGTCTCTCTCTCTCTCTGCCTCAAAAAAAATTATTAAACATTAAGAAAAATTAAGAAAAGAGAGAGAAAGGTGGAGGAAGCCAACGAGAAAATGAGCAGGGGAAAGAAATACCTCCTCGCATAATGGAAATATGTACACGTATACATACACACATTCTGGGGCCTCCACGTGCAGGTTTATAAGTGACAGAGATAACAGTGGGGAAAGAAGGAAGTAAATGCAAGTGTTTTGTAAATTAACTCTCCAGAAAAAGATCATTGCATTATTGTACTAACAGAGGTCCTCAAGTCACTTTTTTCTCTCCACTCAGAATGTGGCTTGTTCATATCAAGGCATGCCATCATACTTAACCAGGTATTTATTAGCTTGCATTTTAATAAAAATAAGAAACAGTATTAGAAAATGGAAAGCTGACAAATTTGATTTAAATGGATACTGAACTCCAGGCAGACGTGTTGTTTGAACTCTTGCCCGATGTGCCGTTGCTGCCAGGAAGCATTAAACCAAGAGTGAGTGGTCAATATGTGCTCACATATCACACGTCAGGCTTCGCAAGAACGTTCCTCTCTTGGAAAATTATATGGTTAAAAATAAGTGACAAAGCTTGAGCAGCCCCTTCAAATCCGTGAAGACATTTGAAGGAACTGAAGCATGCTTATAATAAAACCAGGGTCTCTAAAATAGAGGCTAGAGCTCATGTAGCATCTTGCCAAGTAATCAGATAAAAATGATTACACAAATTTCCAACAATAAATTCCTCCTGCATTTGCTGAGCGAGCACATAGGGAAGGAAAACACATCTTCAGAACCACACTTTTATCTATCAGACTTTTCTGTGGAGGCTTTATAAGCATTTGTTACCCCTTTCTCCCCTTTAATGCTCTTTTTGAACAGATCTTGAGAAGCCCTTGAAATGGAAAACTTAAATCCAGACTTAGAGCCGGGATCCATTTCTTGACAGTGAAAAAAGAGAAAAAATCATCCCAAACTTCCTTGTCACCATCCAAGCAAATATCCTATCTATCATAAGAATTGTGGCTCCTGGATAACAGATTAGGCACATCAATAAAATACTGTAACCACAGTTTGAGACAAATGCCCTGGTATGTATAAGGTCAGAGGTGGACCGAGTTCTTGTGGAATCCTAAGCATATTTATCACTGGCCAAGCTTCAAACTCAGTTTTAAATTTTGTCAGACATGAAAAACTGCTACCAGATGGCTTCAAGATAATTCCCCTCTGTGTTAAGATCACACACTTAGGTATAGTCAGTAGTAAAAATCAAATAATTAGTCCAAACACCAGTATACACCTGGCACATTCCTACTGCAAGGTCGGAGGTATTATTATGGTATGTGTCTCTGCGATTAAGAAAGCCCACGCAACCAATGCAGAGTAGCCTGCTAACACAATTAGCAAATGACGATTTTCTAGAGCTGTGGATCATCCCAAGCCAATAGGAAGAGACAGTACGTTATTCCAAATTGTAATCCTGTTTCCAATGGCAAGAGAGAGTTGTAGGTTCACTCGCTACCACCCCCATCTCAACTCTGTACCCCTGTGCCCTGTGCTCTTCAACTAAGTGAAAAATTAGTTCATGTTGTGAAATGGTCACTCCCTGCTATATAAAAGAGCCTCCCCCCAAATTATTGGAAATTCCCGAGTCCTATGGCCAAACTCCATTCTTCGATGTACCTAAAAATGTAGTACACGTATTTGTATTCAGATGTGAGGAACCACATGCATCGGTTCACAAAGTAAGAAGTAGAAGGCATAAAGTAACTTTGAGAAAGAGGGTATTAAAATGCCCAGATTAGCAAAATAAACTAGAAAAATGTTATATATCAGAAAGCACCAGGAAGTATGTTATTACTAATTAATATGTAATATGTTGGCTTTTAAAACATTTTAGAACTTTTAAATGATTACATTAAATTTTTTTTTCAACGTTTATTTATTTTTGGGACAGAGAGAGACAGAGCATGAACGGGGGAAGGGCAGAGAGAGAGGGAGACACAGAATCAGAAACAGGCTCCAGGCTCCGAGCCATCAGCCCAGAGCCTGACACGGAGCTCGAACTCACGAACCGCGAGATCGTGACCTGGCTGAAGTCGGACGCTTAACCGACTGCGCCACCCAGGCGCCCCTACATTAAATTTTTTTTAATGTTTATTCATTTTTGAGAGAGACAGAGACAGAGAGCATGAGTGGGTGAGGGGCAGAGAGAGAGAGAGGGAGACACAGAACTTGAAGCAGGCTCCAGGCTCCGAGCTGTCAGCACAGAGCCCAACGCAGGGCTCGAACCCACGAACTGTGAGATCATGACCCGAGCCGAAATCGGAGGCTCAACCGACTGAACCACCCAGGCGCCCCATTGAATTATTACATTTTAACAACACAGGTATTTATTTAGCTTTAGTGTGGTGCGGCATTTCACTGGGTAAAATGGGGGTCTAGGGATCTAGAATCACAATTCTTTTAGCTGGTAAGATGAAAATCCCATTCTACTTTAAAATGTGGATCTCGGGGGCGCCTGGGTGGCGCAGTCGGTTAAGCGTCCGACTTCAGCCAGGTCACGATCTCGCGGTCCGTGAGTTCGAGCCCCGCGTCGGGCTCTGGGCTGATGGCTCAGAGCCTGGAGCCTGCTTCCGGTTCTGTGTCTCCCTCTCTCTCTGCCCCTCCCCTGTTCATACTCTGTCTCTCTCTGTCCCCAAAAATAAAATAAAAACGTTGAAAAAAATTAAAATAAATAAAATAAAATAAAATGTGGATCTGACGGGGGACAGATGAACCCTGGCAATGGGCATTTGTAGATGCAGAGTAGCACAAAATGCTGGTGGAAATTCTTCTGTTTGCATCATTCTGGATACCCAGAATCTTTAAGTAGGGTTCCTCTTTCCCCCATGAGTCCTGCCTACTACACTGTCAGAGTGAGAGCATCATGGAATTTTAATTATCAGCCTCACTGCAGAGCA
The DNA here is from genome assembly GCF_018350175.1 of Felis catus. NCBI lineage: Eukaryota > Metazoa > Chordata > Mammalia > Carnivora > Felidae > Felis > Felis catus. The sequence continues at coordinate 76,888,971 of NC_058375.1, read as the reverse complement.
AAGTTTTCGTGCTAGGAAGTGGCCACATTTTAGGACTTCTGACATTTGGGTTCCTTTCCTAGAAAACCATCACTTCGGATAGGGTTATATTTCCCCACACCTCACTGGAGCACAATAAAGATTTTATTCTATGCTCCAATAATTATTGGCAAGAGCATGATGCCTCCCTCTGTCATCACACAGGAAAAAGCACATGAAGAAGATCCCAGGAATCGGGAAGATGGGGTAAAGTGAGGTCACAACTGGCAAGAAGAAAACCATCCAGTCTTTGAACACAAAGATTGTAAATGTCTACTGTTTTTTAAACTTATTATTTTTGGCAGGCTTGCATATGTTCTCCGTGCTCATTCCACGAATCTGGCTGATTATTATTCCAATCACCAGAGGAAGAGAGAGTCACATTAATTTGTAGTAATTAATAGCACTGATGCATTTGACAGTGCATGTTAACAAGCCTCTTTGATTGTTTGGATCTCTAACTGCGGCCCTTCTTGTTTGCATCACCTCCAAGGAATTCATAATATCAAAGCTTAACGGTATCTGATACTTGTCAAAATGCAATTTATAAAAGTTTAATTCTTTTATTGATTTAGTTTGGTTTTGATGCCTGCAGAGTCAGCTCCCTTGACAGAACTTAGCGGATTCAAATGCTTGTCACCAGCTCGGCCTCCTTTTTGCAGGGAACAATTGCCATAGGCCAAGCCAACAGGCATGGTTTAATTGCCATTAATTAAAAGCATAAATCTCTTTTTTCTTCAGTTGCTCTGCTCTTAAAGGGGGCTGCACATATCTCTCTTTTCCTGTGTTTGTCAGAACACCTTCTGGCAAGCAAAGTTAACCCATTCCATCTTTCTAAGCACTTTCTGGGGTAATCTTTTGAAGCATTGCTCTTATGATCTGATGTGAAATGCATGCGGTTTGGTGATATTTAACAAACTGGATTTCTTCTTTATTGCAGTGTAATGAGGTCAAATGAATCCCTCCATGGGTTGTATACATGCTTAAATGGTTTTTGCATCAAATTCTTTTTGACAGCAAATAAAACAGCAGCCAAACAAAACATCAGCTACTAAAAATTAGAAGGGAGGGGGGATTGGATGAGAATGGACTTTTAAAACAAAAACACATATATGCCTTTTAACAGTAGGTGTATGTAACCTTCCAACGAAATAAGTCTGCCTGGTCATTTTCAGACTGGAAGCAATTAGTGAGATTCTTGAGATAAGGGAAGTGCTGAGCTTAACAGAGCCCAAATGATTATACAGTAAATATTATTCCAGCTCCGTTTACCTTCTAGTATTATCATTAAGTCTATTTCATTTAGAAGAGACCTAGTGATGTTGTGAGCAAGGTAAAAATAATGAGGAGAACTCATCGCTCACTTTGATGGGGGAAGGTAAAAAGGGTGGGTGAAGTGGGTAGTTCTTTTTATTATTTTTTTACTTGCCCACAATTATCCTATGAAATGATT